>NC_081569.1:41859792-41976214 GCF_022355385.1 Mustela nigripes | reverse complement strand
AAAGAGAGGCAGGCAGAGAGAGAGAGGAGGAAGCAGGCTCCCTGCTGAGCAGAGAGCCCGATGCGGGACTCGATCCCAGGACCCTGAGATCATGACCTGAGCCGAAGGCAGCGGCTTAACCCACTGAGCCACCCAGGCACCCCAAGAAGGGCTCTTCTTAAAAGACAAGGTTTGGAAATAGTAGGATTTCATTACTAAAAATAAATTTCATGTGCAAGGGAGTCTGATTTGTAATTTTTATTGATCTTCTTTCTCAAAACAAGACACTGAGAATTCCCATCTCTATAAAGGAATCATGAAAGTGCAAAGCACATTCTAATCATGATGGGCTTTTTCTCAGTCTATGTGGGTTTACTTATAGATCTATCTTCCCGACTAGATTTTATCTCCTTCCAAAGATCTTGATTATATTATGCCTTACCCAACAAAGCCTGGCATAGAATGGACACCCAAAACAAGCTAGTCAGACTTAGGTTTGGAATCTCAGTTTTTCACTAGATATATAACCTTGAACAAATTATTTTAACCAGCACACATGTGGTGCAGAATATATGCTCTTCCTTCTGAATAAATAAAACCAAGGGAAAAGTTGATTTCCCAGCAAACTATTAAAAACAGGTATGACAAGAATCCATGACTTTGAGACCCTTGGCCCAAGAGTCTAATGTGCCAACCTTTCTCTGGTCAAGAGGAACCCATTTCTGGAACTCATCTCCCAAATCCAGCTTTTTTATATTTGACAGGAAAGCTGTAACCCATAGCAACTCCTAACCCTGCTAAACAGAATGCTCTACAGAGCAAGCCATGTGGCTGGGCTCATGCACAGCTGATTAAATATTTGAGCTACTCATTTTATAATGTGATTTCCCTAAGTGCCTACCTATTGCACCAAACCCATTGGCAATTAGAGGGCACAGAAATTGCCTCAGAATGCAAAGGCACATCTTTCACTGCTTAAAATAGAAAAATCACTAAAGCTCTTCTGGAGGACGCAAACAGAGTCGTTGGGACATATGCCGTTTTTAATGACTCAGGCAGAGATGAGTCCATGTCAATGAGACTCCTCCACTTCTGGCCAAATATTACATGACAAGCAGTTGTAAAGAATGATTTAGAAGTCGTGTTCTGGTGGCCAACCACAAGGGGTGTAGCTAAGGCTGGGATTTACCTTCATCTTCACCTCTAGAGAGCAATCGCTTCTTTTTGAGCTGTCCGTGGCTGCCTGACTTCCTCTGACGTCAATGAATTAGCCGGACTTCCTTCTAAACACATTTTAAAAAAGGAATCTAATGAGTTAGAATTTTCCACTCATGTAGAGCATAGAAAACATCAGCATCTATCACATGTAGTAAGAGTGAGGTATGTTTCCTGCAACATTTGTTTCTGTTTCATACATGAAATGCATTATGATAGAAATGTATTACCTCTTGTGGATCGTTTTAAGTAAAACAAACAAACAACAACAACAAGAAAACAGAAAAGCCACTGGGTTTGAGGACTCCTGTTGTTAAGGTAGTTTTACCAAATGTTTGTCTTCATCTATTGCTACAGATTTCAGTGAAATTCAAATACAGTCACAGCTTATTTTTGGTAATAATACCTGATATTTTTTGTATACCCACAACATCCCTGATAGAATGGAAGGTGACTCACGTAACTTCATTTCAAGGTAAGGTAAAATATCCCTATCTTAGCATTGAGGATCCCAAGGTTTAAAACTGCTTTTTGGTATGTCTAACATTATACCACTGGATTTAGATATTTACTGGATTTACATATTTACATATGCAAATATCTCCCTCTAGTCCTGCCTTCTTTTCCTTATGCACAGCATATTAATGAAAAAAAAAATTATTGCAGTATTTGATGAAAGGTTAGTTTGCACTTAAAATCAATGGATTTAGGTTTGGAAATGTTTTGAACTGTTTGGACTTGGCTGTTTGGGAATTTGCCCCCCACATAAAGGTCTGGATCTACTGGGAGAATGCCGGGAAAGACAGAGGTGAGGGATGGAGGCGCAGCTGCCCACACTTCCTAGAAACTGACTCAGATGATCGAAGGAAGATTAAAAATAGGAGGCATTCTGCATCAACTCTGAAAGCAGAGAGAAGTGTCCTCTTTATTGCAGGCTTGGAGGGATTTCTGTCCTGTATAATCACCCAGGGCCAATTCACAGCTCTATGTCATGGAAACTTCTAGCAGTCTCCTCCCTCCCTGGCTCATACATTCCTTAATTTAGAGCGTGGATACATGGCCCTCTTTAGCTCTAATCTCTTCTCTTTCTCTCCCTCCCAGTGCTTTTCAACACACACAGAGATACCGGGGCAGGGGGTGCTGCCTATCCTGGGCTTGCTTGCTCTTAGGAGACTTCCTTGCTCTCTCCCCTGCTGGGGAGGAGGGTGTCAGGAGCAGAGTAGGGGGGCTAGGAAAGAAAGGTAGCTGAGTCCTGCAGTTTGTGCATCTCAGGCTCTTGCATCAGCTGGCTGCTGCCAACAGGAGGTGCTGGTGGCAGAAGATTGGCAAGTGGGAGGGAGAAGCTGGAGTTTTTGTTGTTGTTGTTGTTGTTGTTGTTTTTAACCTTCCTCTAACTCAGGTGGCATCTCCAGCAGCTCCACATTTCCTCTGTGGCTCCAGGTCCAGTTGGACGGGCCCACCGTAATTCCAGTTGCTCCTGTTTGTCCCTGGTCTAGAGGTCACAGCATACTAGTTGCCTGCCATTGCTAATCTTGGAGCTGCCTCATCATACTTTATTGGCTCCTTGCTTTTCTAACACTTGTGTAATTTGTTCTCTGCATTAAAATCCCATAGTTTTAAATACTTGGGGTTGTTTCTGTTTTCCAGATTGGACACCGAGTGATATAGTGGGGTGGGTGGGGCACTGGCCCAGAGCCATGCTCTGAAAGCAGTTAGGTTTAGCTAGAACTCATTGCTACTTGCTTACCTGAAGATAAATAACTATGGTTGTGTCGAGTGGGTAAAAATCAATAAAGTGTCTGAGAACCTATTGACGTGTAGATGATGTGGCAGATGCAGGCCCTGGATCGTGGGTAACCTATTTCTGCAAGCTGCACCATGACTGTTCCCCAGGTCTGACTCTGTGCAGTGGACTGGCATCACTGTTGGAGCTGGGGCTAGCTGCATCTTGCTAAGAATGGGGAAGGAAGGAAGGAAGGAAGGAAGGAAGGAAGGAAGGAAGGAAGGAAGGACAGGCTCCATCACCATTCCCACTGCCCCATACCTAATCCTGTCCAGTGACTGTGGGCCAAATAAAGATCTTGTCTGGTTGTGAGAAAGACAAGAACCTGGGATACCCTGGGGTTTCCAGCCAAGGTATATTCTTCCCCTGGTCTTGGCAGTTCATTTTTCTCTTTTGCCTTTATAACAAATGAAACATATCCTGAAACAAAATCCATAGATAAGAAAGCTTACCTACACTTAGTCATTTTAACAAAAAGCAATATAATGCAACTATGATATAATGGAGAAATAAATGTAATAAGGATAAAATTTATTTTATGTAAATGGTGAGGTCTGATTTCACAAAAAGCCTTGAATTGGTTGCACCCGTGCAACCAATTCAATTTTCGAGCTTTCAGAAAAGGAAGCGGAGAGATGCCACTCGGAATACAAGCTGGAAGGAAGAGCAAAAGAGCCGTGGTCCTGTGGAGAACACTGAAGTAGGAACCAGTGTTAGGAT
This sequence comes from Mustela nigripes, assembly GCF_022355385.1. Lineage (NCBI taxonomy): Eukaryota > Metazoa > Chordata > Mammalia > Carnivora > Mustelidae > Mustela > Mustela nigripes. The sequence goes on along the minus strand of NC_081569.1, from coordinate 41,972,517 downwards.
ACGTAGTAGCAGACCAGAGTTATTTGGCTGTGATAAGAAAAAGCAGGAAGTAGCTTAATTGAAGTCAGGCTAACATGGCAAGATGAATGTCATACTGACATAGCAGAGAAAAACGAGGAAGTGTGACAGTCTCTTAATGAGCTGGGACTTATTTATAAGTATAGTTTCAGTTATTGCTTTTATTATGAGATAGGACTGAGTGACAGTTTCATGGAAAACATACTTCCTATTTTGAAATCCTGCCATGTGTTGACTTTTTTTTTTTAATTCCGTCTCTAGCACATTGAAGACACTCCAGGGACCATATGCTTCTGTAGGTGATGGAGAATAAAGGGTAAACTGGAAAAAGAACAGTCATTCAGGAGTAGAATTCAGAGTCACTATTAGAATAAGAGGGGGAAACAGACTACACCTAAAATAAATGTGTAATGTGATTAGTAGATTTCTTATCTAAATGCCCGTCCATCAGTTCCTCTACCTAGGCACTGCCCAGACCATTGCTAGTCCACACGGTTGTCGTGATGGTGCCTTCCTGTGGATTCCTACAAGGCACCCATCCTGGCCACTTCTGTAGAAAAGTGCCTTAATGCACTGATTTTGTCATAATAAATGTGTAGATCTGTATGGATCTGTCTGCAGGGGCAATGTTCCCCTTCCTCCACTCCCAGCACACAGTGTGCACCCCCCACCCCTTTTCTTCTGTACCATTCAGGCCACCCCTACCTCCCAGTTCTGCTCAGATTGCTGTTTGTACTCATTCTGATTCTCAATGAAATTAACAAGTACCTACCGATCACCTACTATGTGTAAGCTCTGTGCTCAGCCCTTGAGAGGGAAATAGAAAAGGCATTAAGACATGCCCCCCTGAGAAACTTATTACTTGAGTTTATGAAAAGATAGTGTGCTGTATGTCGCCCCTGCTGCTCCTTTGGGTCAGCAAGTTCATGTTAGATCATTGGACTCCCCTGACCCAGACAGTTTTACAACAGAGATTCTCCTACCAATGTCATGGTCATTGTTTGAGAAATGATGATTTGGAGAAAAATACCCACACAATGGGATACTACTCAGTAATGAACTTTTAACATGCAACAACTTGGATGAATCTCAAAAGCGTGATGAGAAGTCCAAGAAGCCAGTCTCAAAAGGTTACATGCTGTTTGGATTCAATTTATGTTATATTCTTAAACAACAAAACTACAATGATGGAGAACAGATCAGTGATTGCCAGGGTTAAGGCTTTGGTGATGGTTACATGAATCTACTACACACGTTTTAAAATTCAGAGTACTGTACTCCAAAAGAAAAAGTAGTCATTTTACTGTAAGATTATTTTAAATATTAAAAGAAAAGAAATGGAATAGGGGAAGCACCCTGGAGCCCTCCTGGTTTCCCCTCCCAGGGACTAGGACAAGAGGGAGAGGGTCAGAGGGAGAAGTAGGGGGAGAGAGAGGGAGTCTCAGGGAGACTTCCCACTGAGTGGGGAGCCTGATGCAGGGCTTGATTCCAAGACCCAGAGATTATGACGTGAGCTGAAACTGAGAGTAGGACTCTCAACCGACTGAGCCACCCAGGTGCCCCAATGTTATATATATATATATATATATATATATATATATATATTATTTATTTGAGAGAGAGCAAGAGTGAGAGAGAGAGCATGGAGAGGGGGCACAGGAGAGAGAGAGAAGCAGACTCCCCACTGAGCAGGGAGCCCAACTCAGGACTTGATCCCAGGACTCCCAGGGATCATGACCTGAGCTGAAGGTGGACGCTTAATCAACTGAGCCAACTAGGTACCCCCCAAGATTATATTTTAAATAATGTATATCAACTGCTTTGGCTCATCAATGCTTAAATCTGTTCTGATTGCTATCAGGTGTCCAGTAGTGCTTTAAGTCAAGGGGCTACTAAGCAAATCATAGGAGTTCAGGACTAAAAGTGTTGGCCTGTGGGTACTTCTTACAACAACATATTTCATTCAAACTGAAAATAGCATAATACAATCTTAAGAAATACTTACAGAATCAGTAAATAAAAACTTAACAAAAAATATGAAATTTGCAAATCTTTGCAAATCATTCTCAGTTCCATTGCGTTACTCAAATCATCAAAAAGAGAAATTGAAATTATCTGTAGACTTATACAATAACACCTCAACCATGAAATGTGGGCCAGTTTTTTATTTTTGAAGCATATTCTTTGCAAATCTTATTTTTGACAACTTGCTTTATATCTATAGCGGAACGTTTTCTCTCTTTCCAAATAAAAACTATTTAAGGAACTCTGCAGGACAGGAAAATTGAACAAGTTTCCATGACTTTGAATAAAAACCTAGGCAGCTGGAAAAAAAAAAAAGTTATCAAATTAACCATGATCTGATTAATATTTAAAAAAAATTTTTTTTATTATTGAGGGGCGCCTGGGTGGCTCAGTGAGTTAAAGCCTCTGCCTTGAGCTCAAAAAAAAAAAAAAAAAAAGACTCCTGGGATGGAGCCCGGCATGGGGCTCTCTGCTCAGCGGGGAGCCTGCTTCCCCCTGTCTCTCTGCCTGCCTCTCTGCCTATTTGTGATCTCTGTCTGTAAAATGAATAAATAAAATCTTTAAAAATTAAAAAAAAAATTGAGAGAATATCCTCTTTGCTTTTTGTTGCTTTTAAGCTTCTAGTTGATATACATGGTAATTTTTCTTTCATCACCAAGAATGTTATTTGGTTATTAATAAAGCTATGTATGCATGTGTGACAAAGTAAACTTATTTTTATATATTAAGGGTGGGTGTTGGAGGACTAACATCTGTTGTTTTTGTTCTGCATCCCTGTGCTCTCTCTCCCGGGGCAGCACCTGCTTCCATGGAGGAACTGCCCCTTCTCCGAGCTATAATGTTTCTGGCACCCCTGACAATGCGGTGCCTTCACGTCACATGACTAACCCCAGCCCATCAGAAGCTTTCCCAGGAATTGTATCGTTCTTCTTTCTTCTGGGGTCACTAGGGTAGTTTGACGCATGCTGGAAATGTTGGGAGCCAGTGCCTCCACCCACTATTCTCTCTATTCCGTGGAAGAAGCCTGGTTACAGCAGGAGAAGGAGAGATGGAGAGGGAAACAGAACCATAGACTTTGGTTGCTATGGCCAGGCATTGTTGAAGACCCAAGTTCCTGCGCTGATTGACGATACCCTTCTGTACACTCTTTACCAGCATCAGGTGTCAGTTATCTATGCCCTGTACTCAATTGTAAATAATAAGACTAATAATAATAACAGTAAACCCTCAATGAGCTTGTATAATGGCGTTAAGCTGCACCAAGTTCATCCCCCCTCCCCCCAGCAACCCCCGACCTTTGAATAAAAACCTAGGCAGCTGGGGAAAAAAAGTTATCAAATTAACCATGATCTGATTAATATTTTTAAAAATTAAATATTTTTATATTGGGCCTTCTGCAACAGACCTAACGGCTATCAACATAGACAATATGTCGGAAAGAGAATTCAGGCTAACAATTATCCAGGCAATAGCTAGGTTGGAGAAAGCCATGGATGACCAAACGGAATTGATTAGGGCCTGAAAGCGAACTGAAAGCAACCAGAGATCATGTTTTCAATGTTAGGGAAGAGCTGAAAGCTACCAGAGATGAGCTTCACAATGCTCTCAATGAGTTCCAATTTAATCTAAATTCTCTCAAAGCTAGGGTAACTGAGACAGAAGATAGAATTAGTGATCTGGAGGACAAACAGATAGAGAGAAAGAATCAGGAGGAAGCCTGGAACAAGCATCTTAGAAGCCACAAAAACAGAATCAGGGAAATAAATGATGCCATGAAACGTTCCAACATCAGAATTATTGGAATCGCTGAAGGGGAGGAGAAAGAAATAAGTCTAGAAGATATAGTGGAACAAGTTCTTCATGAAAATTTTCCCAATCTCACAAATGGAACCAGCGTTCATGTACTAGAAGATGAACGGTCTCCACCCAAGATTGTAGATTCCAGAAAAACATCAAGGCACCTGATAGTCAAATTGAGGAATCATAATTGTAGATATAATCTCTTGAAAGTCGCTAGGACAAAGAGACTCCTTACAGAGGAAAGCCCATCAGAATAACGTCAGGCCTGTCCACAGAGACCTGGCAAGCCAGAAAGGGCTGGCGAGATATATTCAGGGCACTGAATGAGAAGAACATGCAGCCAAGAATACTTTATCCAGCAAGATTGACATTCAAAATGGATGGAGAGATAAAGAGTTTCCAAGACCGAATCTTTATAGGTTCAAGCACTACCCCTACTTACCAGTTGAGGAAACAGGCACAGAGAGGTTAAGAAATGTGTCCAAGGTCACAAAGCCAGTAGGAAGCTGAGGAAGTCAGACCTCAGAGCCTGGGTCAGGTTTCTAGGTTTACAATGTGAGAGAGATGCAGGCACAGGAATTCATGCCTCCTCTTTCAAGCCCTTCTGCATTACACAGGCTACACTGAACTTCCTAGGTCCCAGCTTTATTTATGCTTATGGTCACTTCACCAAGTGCTTAACATAAGAGGTAGTACAAAGCTGTGGTTAAGAGTCTGTGTTCATGGGGAGCCTGGGTGGCTCAGTGGGTTAAAACCTCTGCCTTCGGCTCAGGTCGTGATCCCAGGGTCCTGGAATCGAGCCCTGAATTGGGCTCTCTGCTCAACAAGGAGCCTGCTTCCCTTCCTCTCTCTCTGCCTACCTATGATCTCTGTCTGTCAAATAAATAAATAAATAAATTCTTAAAAAAAAAATAAAAAGAATCTGTGTTCATGTTCTAGCTTGGCATCCTCCTAGCAGTGTGACCTCAGCCTCACTTTATTCATTGTAAAATGGGAATAAAAACACTTATCGGGGCTTCAGGGTGGCTCAGTGGTTAAGTGCCTGCCTTCTGCTTGAGTCATGATCCCAGGTTCCTGGGATGGAGTCCCACATCGGGCTCCCTGCTCAGCAGGGAGTCTGCTTCTCCCTCTCCCTCTGCCCTTCTTGTGCTCGCTCTCTCTCTCTCAAATAAATAAATCTTAAAAACAAACAAACAGGGCGCCTGGGTGGGTTAAAGCCTCTGCCTTCGGCTCGGATCATGATCTTGGGGTCCTGGGATTGGATCCCGCATTGGGCTCTCTGCTTGGTGGGGAGCCTGCTTCCCCCTCTTTCTGCCGCCTCTCTGCCTACTTGTGATCTCTGTCTGTCAAATAAATAAATAAAATCTTAAAACAAACAAACAAACCAGTACTTAACCCCTGTTGTTGATTCAAATGTTAAACATGTTGATTTATATAAGGCATTAGAATAGGATCTGTCATGTGAAAAATTGCTATGTGTTAGCTGTTACCATCCAATGTTCTCCAGATGTTTTTGGTGTCCACATTGCCTCCCCAGATGGAGTCTAAACTCTATGAATGCTGGGTCCCTTGGTTCCTCTGGCATCCTCTAAGGGAAGGTAGGGATCACACAGTAGGCACTCATGGGTTGAATGCTGGTGGGTGAAGCCTGCCATGTTTTGATTCTCTGTCCCCTCCTGTCAGCATTATTAAAGATGCATAAGACATAAAAGCTCATTTGGAATTTTGTTTTTCATGCCCTAAATTCGTATTATCTGTGTCAGTTGGAGGCCTTCAATCAAATGTTGCTGTCCTATAAAAATCAGAATGCAGACCTGAAAATCAGGCACACTTTCTGGGAAATTTCCCACTCATGGGTCAGCATTTGGAAACCTGACGTTTCCCAGCAACTGTCCCAACGGGAGGTGGCCTGGAGAGGAGGGAGCAAGGGAGGGGACTGGAAAGGAAATGTGAGCTCTGAGAAAACAGTCATCCCTTTCAAAATATCACCAGCAGAATGAGGCGCGTCACGTCCAGCTGACATTTCCATTTTATTGAAGAGATGCAAACAAATGATTTGGTAAGGGTTTCAGCCTTTATTGAATCAGTGTTAATTGCCCTTGGGGCTTTACTTAGGGAAATCACAAAGATCTCCATGTTTAAGCTACTGGAATCATCTTTGAGAAGAACAGCTTCATCATTTGTCAGCTGGAGACATCCATTAGTGGGTAATTTCCCTCCGCATGAGGCTGTGCATGAGCTCATAGGGCTGATTCCCAATCTTTAAAAGAGAGAAAGAGCGAAATGTTGCAGGTGGGCAGAACCAGGTTCAGAACATTTATTTGCCATCCATAGCTGTGTGACATTCCAGAGCCTTCTATATAGAATGGAAATAAATCACACCTGCTCTGCCGGATTGTGGTGAGGATTTGAGATAATAAATGGAAAGCCCCATCTTGCAAGTCCTAGGTGCTCAAAAAGTAACTTGCATGAAATATATGTTGCCGCAGGCAGTGAACAAAACACTGGGTTTTGAATGTTACTACATTTACATTGAACAGTTATTTCCTAACCAAGCAGATCTGAGGCCAGATATATTCCACTTAAGAAACATAGTTGAGAAGAGCAGTTTACCTTGAAACATAGGTAACTTTTGAATGAATGTTCAGTAGACTTCCTTCCTAGTAACTTTTTCCATTCGTGTGTGTTTTTTAGCTGGTGTCTTGAGTACAGGGTCTTTTCATGTAAAAGAAAGGCTGAAAACAGGGATAAAGTATGGAGCAATACCTCCTTACCATGTGCCCATGAGAGACATTACTTGCCAATTACACTTCTTGTTGTTGAACCTGGCCGTGGCTTTCTTGTTCTTCTCAACATTGCTGCAGACAGATTTCACAACTGAGCACCTTTGGTATTTCAGATCACTCCTGGCTTCTTATTATTTGGCATCCTGGCTTACATTTGGATAGTTCCAGGAATAACAGAAACCCATAGGGTAGATAATTTTGGCAAAGTAGGCCCTCTGTACCCCTTAGATCATATCATAAGAAGCTGCCAATAAAATCTAATTAAAGTGAGCAGAAGTAAACATCCATTCACCTGCAACTCTTTGAAATTTTGCTGTTTATAATATTGTTTTTATGTGGAGCTGCCAGCATGAATTTAAATGGACACACCCTATTTCCTCTGGGAACTTGCTCTATGTAACCCCTGGAGTTATCACAAATATGACAGTGTGGAAAGCTCAGAGGCAGTCTGTGGAGGGGACTGAGATGTGAGGTGGGAAGTGGTGGCTTTCTGTCACACCGACGAGGAGCGACTGAACATGCCTACCATGGGACCACTCCCTCACAGGAGTTCTTCCCTCCGGTGGGGCGCATGAGGCTGTCCTTGGGGCCAGAATTGCTGGCATGGAGGTTGGCATGACTTGCAAACCTGATTATTTCTTATTATCCAAAATTTAAATGTTCAGGCTTGGAAAAAATTAGATTCAGCAGGTCACACCATCCCCTAGGCAGCTCCTTAAATCCTGTGCTCTAGATCCCTTGGAGATGGGAACCAGGAGGGACCAGGAGGAAGACTTGCAGGTCATTAAGCCCATGGATTTGCAAACTGTGCTCCCAGAAGACCAAGGCATCCCAGGAAGTGCTCTGGAAGCAGCTAGGAGGCTGAGGTCTTGAAACCATCTCCAGACCTGAAGACATTTCTTACCCCTCCTCTGCTACTGCACTGGTCTGAGTCGCCTCATTTCTGGTGTGAATTAGGCAATAGCCCCCTTATCAGTTTCTTGGCTTCCATCCTCCTCACCATCTTGACTAATCTCAAGGCAGCAGGCAGAGTGAGCCTGTTGAAACAGAACTCACATCAGGCTACTCTTTGGCTCAAAACCCTGCAGTGGCTCCCCCTTTCCCTCAGAGTGCAAACCAAATTCCTGCGACCAGTCTCAGACTGTGGCTTACTGTCCAGCCCCATTACATCTGCAGTCTCCTCTCCCACTGCTCTCCTCCATGTTGGTGCACGCCTGCCGTACTACTCTCTTTGCTGTTCCTCCACATGCAATCGTGTCTCCGTGTAGGGCCTTTGCTTGGCCTGCCCTATGCCTGGAATGCTCTCCTCCTAGACGTCTGTTTGGCCCTTTCCCTCTCTCCAAAATTTGCTGAAACCTCACTTTCTCCATAAGGCTCTTCCCGACTTCCCTCTTTCACTCGGTTTTTACCACAACAATAGGGCCCTCTGGACGTTCCTTCCTCTGCCTGACTTTACTTCTTCTTCCCTTTTTTTTTTTTTTTTTTAAGATTTTATTTATTTATTTGACAGACAGAGATCACAGTGGGCAGAGAGGCAGGCAGAGAGAGGAGGAAGCAGGCTCCTGCTGAACAGAGAGCCCGATGCGGGGCTGGATCCCAGGACTCTGGGATCATGACCTGAGCTAAAAGCAGAGGCTTTAACCCACTGAGCTACCCAGGTGCCCCTACTTCTTTCTGTTATAGGCATCACCTTCTAACATATCTTATAGTTTGTTGATTTACTATGTTTATTTTTTATTGTGTGCCTCTCCTTGCTAGAAAATTAAATTTTATTAATTTTACTAATAAAGGCATAGATATTTGTCTGTTTTGTTCACTAATGTTTCCCAGGCAGTTAGGACATTGCCTGGCCCGTTATAGGATTTCAGAAATAGGATTTCAGGGTGCCTGGGTAGCTCAGTCAATTAGGAGTCCAATTCCCAATTTCAGCTTGGGTCGTGATCTCAGGGGTTATGAGATCGAGTCCTGCGTTGGGTTACACCCCGGGCATGGAGCCTGTCTCTCTCTCTCCCTCGCCCTCTGCCCCTCCACCCACCTCTCTCTCTGCACCCCCCCTTAAATAAATAAATAAACATTTCAAAAATAAGCTTTCAATTAGTGTATAAATTACTAAGTGAGTGAGGAAATGAACAAATACATGAATGTTTTTCTGGATCCATCACATCTCCATCAATCACACCAATTTTCTCTTTAAAATTTGCTTTGAAGTTAGGTTTCTGCATACGATTCCATTCAAAGAAAACATGCAGCAGCTGAAACGTCTATGTGGGCTGCAGCTCTGATCCAGTGCTCCCTTTATAGAGATGGAGGAATCTGGGCCCACAGGACTCACACGCCTGGTTAGAGCCCAACCAGAGGAAGACCCACCTCTCCTGACTTACAGTCTCCACCTCTCCGGTCTCGTTTGCTCATCATTCCCGCTTCAGTGCCCTCCCTACTCTTGCCTTAAAACTTTACATGTGCCTTTAAATGAAGCAGCAGCACCTAGGACGCCTGGGTGGCACCATCAGTGGAGTAAGGGTTCTTTGTTTTGGCGCAGGTCATGATCTCAGGGTTGTGAGTTCGAGCACCGAGTCAGGCTCTGCCCTCACTCAGCATGAGTCAGCTTGAGTTTGTCTCTGCCTCTTTCCTCTGCTTCTTCCCCCCACTTGCTCTCTCTCTCGAATAAATAAATGAATCTTTAAAAAAAAATTAGTCCAGTCAAGAGTTTGACTGCTAAGAAATAGTAGCAGGAGCCTTGGTCTGAACAGCCCCTCTCCCTTTCTCAAGCCCAAGTCCCAATTACTGTAAGCGGCAGGTTTGTAAGTATGTGATAAGCTGGGTTTTCTATTCCAGCTCAACCACCCCAGGTGTGATTAGGCTTATTGATGCTGTTATTGCTAGTAATTAGCTTTTAGGTGTATTTTTTCTTCTGGCAACGCCCAGTTCCTAGAAATTTCGTAAGCACTTCTCACATATGCAAAGGTGAATGAAGTAATCGCCATCTGTTCTCTATTTTCCTCCACAAAAGGTATTTTCCCCTCTCTTCTTTTTTCCTTTATGGTATCTTAGCAGGGCAACAGTTGACCAGTCATCCAGCCAGAGTCATAGATACATTTTATGGACTTTGTCTTGTTTCCAGTTTTATTTATTTTTTATTTTTTTATCTTTATTTTTGAGAGCGAGAGGGAGAGAGAGAGAGCACGTGAGCTGGGGGAGGGGCAGAGGCAGAGGAAGAAGGAGAGAAAATCGTAAGCAGCGTGGAGCCCAATGTGGGGCTTGATCTCATGACCCTGAGATCACGACCTGAGCCAAAATCAAGAGTCAGAGGCTTCACTGACCGAACCACCCAAGTGCCCCTTGTTTCCAACTTTAAAGAAAAAAAAGAAAATTCCCCGAAGGTTTAGCTAGTAATTCTGGGGACACAGCATTGTAATGGTGGTCATTCTAGGATGAGTGGTCAAGGCTTCTAGCAGTGGCTGTTCCCTCTACCTAGGGTGCTTTGCCTGCCAGGCCCACCTGGGTTGGCCTGGGCTGCATCCGCATCATCACCATCATCTAAAACAGACCTTCCCAGTCTATCACATCTCCATTCTATCATTTTTACATTACATCCCTTCCTGTACCTTGATTATCTATTGGTTTAAACTCATGGACTGTCTTCAGTCCTATCCGGAATGTTGACCCGGTGAAAGCTGGGATCTCATCTGTGTTGTTCCTTGAGGCATCTCAGGGCCTGGAAGACGGCTTGTCAGGAGTTAAGCACATCCTTTCACGTAACCAATAGTTCAGAAACTTTACCTCATCTAGAGTTACTAATCTCTAGCCTACTTTGCCATTCCTTTTCTGTTTTCACGGTCCTTCCCACCCTGGGCAAGCAATTCCCTGTATTATCTTACCTTTGTTTGAAATACCAGAGAGGTTTCTGTTTTCGTGACGGGTCAGTGGGTGAGGTGACCACCCCCCGCCTCCACTGAAATCTGAAATGAAAAAAACAAAGCTGAATTTCTTGCCTCCTACAGGAAGGGAGGACATGTAGGTCAGGCAGGCACATTCTCTTTAAGCAGAGAAATCTACGAATATTATATCAGGGCTTAGGGGAGCATGAAGTTCCGAAAGAGGAGGACTTTCAGAGGCAAAACTCTTGTTGCCACGATCTGCAGAAGTTTGGTCACTTGGCTGAGACTGCTGCTGATTGGTTAACTCAGAGTCATGGTGATGGAAGTCAGTACATCTCTGTCTGACCAGCTGACCTTCAGAAGTGAGGGCTGACACTAATTGGTTGGCTTGCAGAAGCCTGATCAATGAGGCAAGCTGTTGATCAATTACATGGGTTTGAAACCAGTTTTGGTGCCTTCTTGTTACCAGGCCACAGGACAATCAATTCTTTCTCAAGTTTGTAGAAATAGTTTCTTTAATTCAAAATTTTTTATTACTGTTATTTTTTAATTCCAGTGTGGTTAACATATAGTGTTATATGAGCTTCAAGTGTATAAAATAGTGATTCAACAATTCTATTACTCAGTGCTCATCACAATGAGTGTACTCCTAATCCCCTTCACCTATTTTACCCATCCCCCCACCCACCTCCCCTCTAGCAACCACCCATTTGCTCTCTATATTTGAGTCTGTTGTGTTTTCTTCTTTTGCCTGTTTTGTATTTTATTTTGTTTCTTAAATTCCACGTGAGTGAAATCATATGGTATTTGTCTTTCTCTGACTGACTTATTTCACTTACCATTATACCCTCTAGAGCCATCCATGTTGCATAATGGTATGATTTCACTCTTTTTTATAGCTGAGTAATATTATATATATATTATATATATAATAATAAACATAATACATATATATATATATATATATACACCATATATACCACAGCTTCTTTATCCATTCATTTGTTGATGGACGCTTGGGTTGCTTCCACATCTTGGTTGATAATGTTGCAATAAATATTAGGGCACATATATCTTTTTGAATTAGTGTTTTTGTATTCTTTGGGTAAATACCCACTAGTGGAAATACTGGATCATATGGTAATTCTATTTTTAAATTTTTGAGGAACCTCCATGCTATTTTCCACAGTCGGTGCACCAGTTTGCATTTCCACCAACAGTGCACAAGTGTTCTTTTTTTCCCACATCCTTATCGACACTTCTCGTTTCTTGTGTTTTTTTTTATTTTAGCCATTCTGACAGGTGTAAGGTGATATCTATTTGTGGTTTTGATTTACATTTCCCTAATGATTCGTGATGTTGAGCATCTTTTCATGTGTCTATTAACCATCTGGATGTGTTCTTTGGGGAAATGTCTGTTCATGTCTTCTGCCCAATTTTTAATTGGATTATTTGATTTTTTGGTGTTGAGTTGTAGAAGTTCTTTCTATATTTTGGTTATTAACTCTTTGTTTTACATGTCGTTTGCAAACATCTTCTCCCATTCTGTAGGTTGCCTTTCTGTTTTGTCAATGGTTATTTTCACAGAACAAAAGCTTTTTATTTTGGCAGAATCCCAATAGATTATTTTGGCTTTTATTTCCCTTGCCTGGGGATAAACATCTAGAAAAATTTTTGCTATGACTAATGTCAGAGAAATTATTGCCTGTGCTCTTTTCTAGGATTTTATGGTTTCATGTCTCACATTTAGGTCTTTAATTATGGGAATATTTTTATCTTCGGTTTCTCCCTTTTGGTCCTCATTTAGCTGAAGCTACAAGAGAGATCATCAAAGTATGTCCAGATCTTTGCCACTCTCCCTGATTTTCCTAGAAGATGTGGTTTCATTTGTAGACTTCTGGTTTTCGGATTGCACATTGATCAGTGTGACTCCATCTATTTTCAACATAAAATGATCCGTTGAATGATCCGCCAAAATAATGGCTTCTCAGTAGCATGTAAGACTCTGGAAAACAAACACTGAACAACTATAAGACAAATAAGTATAACTAGAAGTAGGATATAAAATGAAATGAGAAGACAATACAGAATAACCAGGATTTTCTAGGCCCAAGTAAGAAAGCAAGTCCAAATGTCTCCCTATGTCTATCTCAGAGAGTCATGTGTACTTACTTCTAGTTTTGACATAGATTGCTTTATTCACCCATAGCATTCATCCAGGTACAGCACAAAGTGCTAGCGATGGTATGGGCTACCAACCAGTTGGGGAAAAAAGTCCAAATGCACAGAAGTTTTTTTCTGGATGTGAAGACTTCTGGAATTATAGAAACATAATCATGGAAAGCCTCTTTATTGACTATAGTATATGGTGTTGTGGGATTAAGAATGTTACACCAGGGGCACCTGGGTGGCTCAGTGGGTTAAGCTGTTGGCTTCGGCTCAGGTCGTGGTCTCGGGTCCTGGGATGGAGCCCCACATCTGGCTCTTTGCTCAGCAGGGAGCCTGCTTCCCTCTCACTCTCTCTGCCTGCCTCTTTGCCTACTTGTGATCTCTCTCTATCAAATAAATAAATAAAATCTTAAAAAAAAAAAAAAGAATGTTACACCAGTGGGTACTAGTATAAAAAGGAGAAAATAAGGGGCTCCTGGGTGGCTCAGTGGGTTAAAGCCTCTGCCTTCAGCTCAGGTCAGCTTCCCCCTCTCTTTCCTTCTCTCTTTCTCTCTCTCTCTGCCTGCTTCTCTGCCTCCTTGTGATCTCTGTCAAACAAATAAATAAAATCTTAAAAAAAAATTTAAAGAGGGAGAAAATAATAATAACTCATAACTAGCTAAGTACTTAGTAGAAAAACAGTGGGTGATTGTTGCGGAGACCGATTCATCTGGCAAGAGATTTTGAAAGACAAATGGAGTTGGAGTACAGGGGGCCCAGTGAGTATAAATGTTGGTCCAACATTCCCTGGAATGCTGCCAAACCAGTCTTCAAATCAGTCCTGGTGGAACCTCCAAAAGTGCTAAAGGATCATGAGAGCTCCCACTCAATTTGTTTAAAAAAAAAAAAAGGTTTCATTTATTGCTTATTACAGAAGAGAGAGCTATGTTGATCAGCACATTCTCTTTGAACAGAGAAATCTGCTAATATGATACAGGGCTTGGGGGAAGAATGGATTTCAGGGTTTGAAGGGTCTTCAGAGGGAAAAGGTGTTGGCCTTATCTGTAGATGCTTGGTTACTTATCTGAGAGTGTTGTTGGTTGCTGTCGTTCAGAGGCATGGTGTCCATCCCCAACTGGCCCACTTTCAGAAGTGAGGATTGATACTGATTGGCTTGCAAAAGCATTTTCCCTGGAGCAAGTTATTGATTGATTGAACCTGTTTAAAACCATTTTGGTGACTTCTTACCATCATTATGTAACAATCAGTCTTTTCCTAAATTAATGGGAACTTTCTTTTTATGTTCAACCCTAACTGATAAACCTCCCTTAGGTTTAGGTGTGGACTCTGGATCTATTTCCCAGAGTCCCAATAAACCCTTTATTGACTTTGTGATATTTCTTGAAAAAGTTAATGAACTTTAGACTGCTCATTTGTAAGACATGGCTAATGATACCTACCATTAAGATTATTGTAAAGGAGTGCCTGGGTGGCTCAGTGGGTTAAATTAAAGCCTCTGCCTTCGGCTTGGGTCATGATCCTAGGGACCTGGGATCAAGCCTCATATCGATCCCTGCTTCCTCCTCTCTCTCTCTCTGCTGGCCTCTCTGTCTACTTGTGATCTCTATCTGTCAAATAAATAAATAAAATATTTAAAAATTTATTGTAAAGATTAATGTTACAATGATTATGAAAATTGTAAATTATAAAATATCCTGAAAATATAAAATACTTGAAATCCTCTCAGATTGTAATAATATATGCCAAAAATGGTATTTAAATTCTAAAGCACTTCATAATCATAAATATTTTTAAGATTGTTTTAGTATTTAAATTATTACTATCAGGGGCGCCTGGGTGGCTCAGTTGGTTAAGCATCTGACTCTTGATTGCTGCTCAGGTCATGATCTCAGGGTTGTGAAATTGAGCCCTGCATTGAGCTCCTTGCTGAGCATTTTTCAGACTCTTTCTCTCTCCCTCTCCCTCTGCCCCTAGCCCCCTGCACATACCCGCATGTGCACACACATACTCTCTTGCTCTCTCTCTCAAAAAACTAAAATACAAAAAAAAAAACAAAAGGACTATTATCATGCCTTGTCTTCAAGACCCAGCTCAAGTGTTCTTTTCTTTTTGTTTTTTAGAATATTGTTTTGACTACCCAAGTCTTTTTTTTTTTTAAAGATTTTATTTATTTATTTGACAGAGAGAAATCACAAGTAGACAGAGAGGCAGGCGGAGAGAGAGAGAGGGAAGCAGGCTCCCTGCTGAGCAGAGAGCCCGATGTGGGACTCGATCCCAGCACCCTGAGATCATGACCTGAGCCGAAGGCAGCGGCTTAACCCACTGAGCCACCCAGGCACCCTTGACTACCCAAGTCTTTACTGATCTTCCTCTTCTCTGGATTTTCATATTTCTTATCTGTACCGTACAAATCATACCATCTTGATTTATTCACCGTAATTTCTGATTGTAGGTCTTATTACTCCAAACAGATTTAGAGTTACTGAAGGCAAGAAGCTTGTCTTCATTAACATTGAAGACTTAGAATTTTAGAACTTTAATTTTAGAACTTAGAACTTTCTTAGAATTCCTTAGAATTCTAGAATTCTATGCAGTCTTAGAATTCCTTTCGCCATAGCACTCAGGGCAGCCTCTATAAATTCCGTGGATCTTACATCTGAGATAATGATAACTTGCTAGCCTGGACCTACTCCAACCTTCTCATTTTACCAAAAGATGAGATTAAGGTCCAGAGAAGGAGTAACTTGCTCATAGAATACAGAGCCAGAACTAGAACCTGTGTCCTCTAGTCCTTGCCATCATTCTTCTTTCAGTATCACTACAATGCTGCATTGTTAATATCCCCAAGGGTGCCTGCCACAGTTGCAGAGCTCATGCTGGGCACTCAGCAAACACCTGTGACTACTTTTCTCACGGCTGAGTTGACTCAGGTATTTGGAAATCAGAGCATGTCCACGATTACTGTTGACACTGTAATTTAATGCTGCGGGGTCTTTCTGAGGTGGCAGCTTGATTCATGATTGTGAATCACTGGACATTTCAGGTCGGATTTGTGGTTTTCAGCCTCTTTTCCTTCTACACGAAGTTCCACAAAGGATCTCCCCAATCTCTTAGAGTACATACCCCCCCTCACCACTTGCCAAAGTAACACCAGTAATACAAAGGGAAAGTAATTGCAGGAAACCTTCCTAGTTAAACATGGCAATGGAAAAATACATCAATCACCTTCCTAATGAAAATTAGATTTAAAAAGCATAAGTTTAAAAATGTATCTGCATGAGATTACTTTGTTCTCATGCAAATTATTTAAGACTGAATTGGATGCTTCAGAGCTAAAATTCTTTTTTCTGGTTCTTTCTCCAAGCATTTAAATAGTCACTAACAAAACAGTAATTAAAGGTAGTAGGTTCTTTTTAACTTCAATACCCAAATGGCATTTTTGCTTTTCGGAGGCTATTATTGTAAAGTAGACTCTGACTTGGGAGAGAAGATTGGACAGGAAGGAGGCCCTTGCTCAGAAAATGCCCAGATCAGCAAACCCTTCCAGAAAGACTCCCAAATTTCCATTAATACATAACAATAATAGTTGCACTTACATAGCAAGCAAACCATCTTCACTGCTTTTCACTTGCAGTGTTATCTCTGGGAACACTGTGCCTTCTACAAACAGGTTCAGCTCTTTAATCAAAACCCTATTTAATTTAGGATTTTTCTCTTTCTCCCCCAAGAGTCCTTTCTTTCCCCATATTACTTTGTAAAAGAAGATATAACTAACCAGAGAGGGCAATATATCAATGTATATTAGGAGCCATAATAATGTTCATATCTTTGATCCTGAAATTTCTTCACTTGAAATTTATTCTAAGAAAAAAAAAATCAAAAGAAGAAAAATAATAATAATTGGGAAGAATGAAAAATAATAATAGGGAAATAGTTATATCAATTATTACATATTTACTTCAAGGGCTACATGCTAAAGACTAAAAGTAACATAATATCTCTTAAATTATAATAATAAATTCAGAAGAGGAAAAAAATGGTATGTTTATATAAAGACTGTTCTTGGAACCACATAAATCTAGGTATACTTACAAAGACTGGAAAATAGTGGATAAAGACAAAAATAGATCAGAGAGGCAAGGCAATCGTTGTATTTTGATGGTGATAATTTTTCAAAATGTTTTTTAGTAACACAAAAATTCATAGTTCGTCAGTGTTGTTAGTCTCATGGCAGATGAAAACAGAAAGCACTCTAGTTTAGGAGTCAGGAAGTGTTGCTAACTGGCAATGTGACCATGGAAAATCATTTCACTCTTTTTTCTTTTTTTTTTTTTTTGAAAGATTTTATTTATTTATTTGACAGAGATCACAAGTAGGTGGAGAGGCAGGCAGAGAGAGAGAGGGGGGAAGCAGGCGAAGCAGACTCCACGCTGAGAGCCAGATGTAGGGCTTGATCCCAGGACCCTAAGATCATGACCTGAGCTGAAGGCAGAGGCTTAACCCACTGAGCCACCCAGGCGCCCCAATCCTTTCACTCTTTGATCTTCCTTTTATTATCTATAAAATGAGGACATCGAGCAATCTTTTTCTAAGTTATCTTGTAGTTTATAATCT
This sequence comes from Mustela nigripes, assembly GCF_022355385.1. NCBI lineage: Eukaryota > Metazoa > Chordata > Mammalia > Carnivora > Mustelidae > Mustela > Mustela nigripes. The sequence goes on along the minus strand of NC_081569.1, from coordinate 41,955,227 downwards.
TATTATCTTTCATGGACTTATTTTCTTCTTTAGTTGGAAAGTGTTTTAAACCTTTAAGAATGGAGGGGTGCCTGGCTGGCTCAGTTGGTGGAGCAAGCAACTCTTGATCTCAAGGTTGTAAGTTCAAGCCCCATGACGGCTGTAGAGATTACTAAAAAATAAAATCTTAAAACGTAATAAATAAATACCCAAGGGTGGTAAACACTTGCCAAATTTCAGGGCCTTAGTCCAGTGAAGAAACTCAAGCTTTAATCTCAAGCTCAGAGAAATGGGCTGCATAAAATAAGAAGGAATCTGTCCTGACTCAAATATAGTCATTTTTCTTAAGCTTAAGGCTTGGATTTATCTACTTTTCCAAACAGCTCATACTTCCACCCTGCTGATGATTACACAGTTAATCATGCAGTAAAATGTCTTTAAAAGATGGGAAAATAGGGTTATCCAAGGGCAGTGTGATATTACGAGTGAATAAATCCTGACTGCTGACATAGGAAGAACAGTTCTGTTCTTTTTGTTGTTGTTCTTTTCTATTTGTTGCAAGGCACAGTGATAGCTGCATTTTAGTTTCAGGTGGCAAAGTTCTCAGGAGGTGGCCAAATGATCACTGTAGCTTCCCCCCAGGCACCACGGGGGACCTAAGAAACAGGGTTTCCAGAACACATTTTACTTCTCTTGGATCTCAAACTTACTTCCTTTCCCAAGACTCCCCTTCTCTTTTTTTCTCTATATACCCCAAATCAGCTCACCTTTTGAGTACCCAAGCCTTGTAGAAGTTTCATGGTCCTATGCACATGGCTACAATTCCCTGGCCTCCCCCTTTACCGGCTGTATGACCATGGATCTTCTCGGGGCATCAGGATCTGGTTATCACACCCTTCTTCACCCATCTGGGGCATAAGAGATCTACCACTGAATCTGTCTCCAGTACATTGCCTGGTATATGATGAGTGTTAAATCAATGTCAGAACATTTCTCATTTCCCAACTCCCTCTGTTAAGAATCCTTACCTGTAGTACTATTATTTGTAGCATTTAACTTGGTACTTTGTATTGTTTTCCAAATGACTCCTAAGGATATAGCTTCTCTATGCAGTCTCTTAGATGGAGGGTCTCGTTTACAGGATAAGCATCTATTGAACATGCTAGAAGCTTGGGGAAAGTCCAGCAACATCATCTATTATGAAGAAACCAAAAATAGAACTAATTTTTATTAGGTGGTTCTACATGCCACACAGGCACCGTGTGTGAACATTAGCTACTTTAATTCTTTAAAAAAAAATCCCATGTGGTAGGTAATTTTACTGCCTCTCTACTAATGAAAACATGACATTTTAAAAAAGCTAATGGATGTGACCAAGAAACACAGATGGTGAACAACAGCTGAGATCTGGAGCCCACATCTTTCTGATTTGGGGTATAAATTCTTCTTAAAAAATGAATTTACTATCAACAACTTGTAGACTTGCTACAGAGTGCCCACAGCCATCAGCCAAGCCCAGATCTATATAGGTGGTGTGGTGCTTTTGCCGAGGGACTCTTGGAAACTGGTTCCACAACAGTGTTCTTGCTCCAATGTCACTAGAAAGCTCGTATTTGTGCTCCTCTGGCTGCAGGGTGACACAGAAAGGAAGGAGAGATTGTTGATTCCTCAGTAAAGGTGATCTCTACTAACCTGCCTAGCAGAAAAGCAAGAGAGTCTCTAACACCCATCTCTCTTCAGACTTACCCTCCTTCCTTCCTTTCTCTCTTTCTTAAAGATTTATTTATTTATTTTAGCAAGACAGAGAGAACCAGGGGGTGGGGGGGTGCAGAGGGAGAGGGAAAGAGAATTCTGGCAGACTCCCCACTGAGCTTGAAGCCTGACAGGAACTCGATTTTCATGACCCTGAGCTGAAACCAAGAGTCTTAACTGACTGCACCACCCAGGGGCCCCTATTCAGAGTTTTCCTTAATGATACAATCTCTATTTCCTTTCTCTCACAGCATTTGACCTTGATCTATGATAGATCTCTTTATCTGTATTGGATTTACTTATTTGTTTGTTTGTTTTAATTTATTTTTAAAGATTTATTTGAGAAAACAAGTGCTTGCATGCACGAGCAGAGGGCAGTGGGGCTGAGGGAGAGGAAGAAGAAGAAGCAGGATCCCCTCTGAGCAGGGAGCTCACGGAGCTCCATCCCAGAATCCTGAGATCATGACCTGAGCAGAAGGCAGCCACCTAATGGACTAAGCCACCCAGGTACTGCTATCTATATTAGTTTTAAATTTATAGCTTTATAGTTTATATTTACATATATATTTTTATAGTTCAAATTTATAGCTTTGGGAAACAAACTCAGTAACTCGGTGTTGGCAGGGATTTAGGGCAAAAAGAGTTCTCATACGTGGTCATTTGGAAAGTAAAATGATAACAACAACTTTGGAAAAGAAGTCATCAGTTTTTTAAAAAACTTAATCTACACCTATCACATGAAGATTTATTCATTCCGCTCTAGTTATCTAGTCAAGAGAAATGAAATCATATACCTACACAAAGTCTTATAAATCAATAGTCATCAGAGTCTTAATCTTACAAAACAAACTGAGGGTTGCTGGGGGGAGGGCGGTTGGGAGAAGGGGGGGTGGGGTTATGGACATTGGGGAGGGTATGTGTTTTGGTGAGTGCTGATTCACAGACCTGTACCCCTGGGGATAAAAATACATGTTTATAAAAAATAAAAAATTAAAAAAAATAGTCATCAGAGCAAAAACCCAGAAATAATCGAAATATCCATCAATAGGCAAATGGATACAAATCCAGATTCCTGAATGGGCTTTGCTTCTTTTCTTTAGCTTAGAATGAGTTCCAATATGTAAAGAGCTTGGAAGGCATCTCTCTCATTCTTACATCAAGAAGAAAGGTGAACGTGGGGCACCTGGGTGGCTCAGTGGGTTAAAGCCTCTGCCTTCAGCTGGGATCATGATCCCGGGGTCCTGGGATGGAGCCCCACATCCAGCTCTCTGCTCTGTGGGGAGCCCGCTTCCTCCTCCTCTCTCTCTCTGACTGCCCCTCTGCTTACTTGTGATCTCTGTCTGTCAAATAAATAAAAATAATCTTTAAAAAAAAGAAGAAGAAGAAGAAAGCTGAACAAACTGAAAATTATTGACTTAATGACCTTTCCTCAGAGAGTTGAGGTAGCAGAACAAACCACCACTCTGGAATCTGAGGAGAATATGGAGAATCCCATACAAGAGCACCTTCTCTGAAACAGAAGCCATAGAAGTCATAAACTGAGTGGGATCCTTTCATGGTAATTTTGACAAACTTGCTGGACCCTGAGCATGCACTAATATGAAGGCAAGATATTCCTGATATCCCAAGTCTTGGGGGTGGGTTTGTGGGTGGCGTACTTTCATAGGTTATTACCTCAGGGAATTCCAGCAGGTTCTTATGGTGAAGGGCAAGCAAAATCCTTGATAATCATTTTTAAATACTCCCAGCATGTTCTCCATAACAAAAGTCCACTCTACAGGAGAAGAGACTTGACTAGAGCCTTACTGACTTGGGGAGAAAGGCAATTACCCAACTCTAACTTTTTATCCTTCCTATGTCCCTAGGGGGGAAAAGAAAAGAAAAATGTGAAAGTCACAGTCCACAGACAAAAGCACATGAGAAGACTGAGATTTAATCATAGTATTATAGATTGCTTCCCTTCCCAATGTTACCACCACATCAGCAGCTTTCCCATGTAATAACAGTGGATAACAGTGAAGAGAGGCATATAGGTACTTTATTTAAGAAAGTGTTCCTAGGGAAACCCAAAGAGTACAGATCAGACAAAAATAAGGACACACAAGGAAACTGAAGCCTTAGAGACCTATAGCTACAGCAATTAGTAAACACAGGATAACTCTGCCAGATAAACTGAAGCCTCACACTAAAGGTCTATTTCATCTAAGTTCCTGTTATTTAATGCATCATGTCTGACTTTCAATAAGAAATTACAGGCAAGGAATAAAAGTCAAAAAAAATAGTATGAAGAGACAAAACAAACATGTAGAACCAGACTCAGATATGACACAGATCTTGGAATGATCAGATAGGGATTTTAAAATAACTATGATTAATATGTTAAGAGCTTTAATGGAAAAAATAGACAGCATGCAAAAACAGATGGGCCTGGTAAGAAGAGAGATGGAAATTTGAAAAAAATCAAAAGGAAATGCTAGAAATTAAAACAATGTAACAGAAATCAAGGAAGCCTCTGATGGGTACACTGGGTACAGCCATGAAAGGAATCAATGAGTTTCATGATATGTCCATAGAAATTTCCCAAGCTGAAATGCAAAGAGAAAGAATGATGAAGAAAAAAAACCCAGAACAGACCACCCATGAATTGTGGGACTGTTTCAAAAAGTATAACATATGAATAATACCAGGAACAGAACGGAGAGAGAATGGGACAAGTGTAATACTTGAAGTAGAAATGAATGAGAATTTTCCAAATTAGATGACAGTTACCAAAGAACAGATCCAGGGAACTCAGATGAACATGGAGGAGAAATACACACACACACACACACACACACACACACACACGAATGTACACACACAAAAATATCACATTCAGACTTCAGAAAACCAGAAACAAGAAGAAAATCTTGTAAGAAGCCAAGGGGGAAAATACTTTACCTATTGAGGAATAAGAAAAAGAATTACACTGGACTTCTCAAGGTGAATGGCTGGCTCAGTCAGTAGGGCACATGACTCTTGATCTTGTAGTTGTGAGTTCATGCCCCACACTGGGTGTCAAGATTACTTGAGAAAAATAAATTTTTAAAAAGATTTATTTATTTATTAGAGAGAGAGAGAGCATGAGCAGGGAGAGAGGCAGAGAGAGAGAGGGAGAAAAGCAGATTTCCCACTGAGCATGCAGAACCCATCTTGGGCTCCATCCCATGAGCCTGAGATCATGACCCCGGACAAGTCAGATGCCTAACCACCTGAGCCACCTGGGTGCCCCAAGAAAAATAAAATCTTTAAAAAGGAAGAAAAAAAAGAATTATATTGGATTTCTTGTCAGGAATCACGCAAGGAGGAAGAGAGTGAAGTATTTAAAGTATTGAAAGGAAGAAACCATTACAATAGATATTCTATATCCAATTAAATCAACCTTCAGAAGTGAAGGAGAAATAAAGACTTCTTAGGCAAAGAAAAACTAAGAGAATTCACTGCTACCAAGTATGCTCCGCAAGAAATGTTAAAATAAGTTCTTTAGGGAGAAGCAAAATGACATAGGTCAGAAACTTAGCTTTACATAGAGAAGGGGAGCATGTCAGAGAAAGGATACATACAAGCTAAAGGAAACATTTTGTTTTCCTTGTTCTTATTTGATATGATGGATAACTGTTTGAAATAACACAGGTGCCTGGGTGGCTCAGTCTGTTAAGCATCTGCCTTTGGCTCAGGTCCTGATCCCAGGGTTTTGGGATCGAGCCCCGTGCTGGGCTTCCTGCTCAGAGGGGAGTCTGATTTTCCCTCTGTCTCTGCTTCTCCCCCTGCTTATGCTCTCTCTCTCTGCCAAATAAATAAATAAACTCTTCTAAAAAACTGTTCAAAATAACAATAGTAATATATTAGTAATATATTATAACAAAGTAATAATAATAGTAATAGTAATTATAGGATATAGGTAAGTAAAATGAAAACCTTATAAGAGATGCGAAGGGGGAATTGGAAATACTGTTTTATAATATACCTACACTACCATGAAATAATAGTGTTACTTGAAAGTGAATTTGGATTCGTGGTAAATGTATACTGCAAGTACTGGGACAACCACTAACTAAATTTTCTAAGGAATTATTACTGATATGCTAAGAGAAAAGAGAAAATGAAATTCTATAAAATGCTTAATCAAAACCGACAAGGCCAAAAAAGAAAAGAAAAGGAGCATGAAGAAACTATTATCTTTCCTAATAGTTTCTTCATGCTCCTTTGTAATTCCTCTCTCCTGAACTTCCCTCATCTCGCCCTCTCTCATCTGCTTTCTGTCACTATGGATTAGTTCATATTTTACAGAATTTCATATGAAGGGAAAATACATTTATGTTCTCTGAGGGGAGGACGGTCTGGCTTCTTTCACTCAGCATCATTATTCCAAAACGTACCCATGTTGTTGTCTCTATCAGTAGTTTGTTCCTTTATACTCGTGAATGAATGTTGAATTGATAAATTCAATATGTTTATTATCTTGTCTGAGTTGAGAGTTTCATGTGCACATAGGTATGTCAAAAGTGAAATTATATGCTTTAAGTAAGTTCAATTGATTGTATGTCAATTGTATCTCAAAAAAAGTTTAGAGCAATAGCTTACATGAGGAAGGACACAGCGAAATAAGAAAAGTAGTGAGCATGGAGGTCTGGGAGGTCTGCAATTAATCATTTACCTGATGCATGGTCTTAGGCAACTTAGTCAAGTCCTCTGAAACAAAGTGTCCTTCTCTGTAAAATGGATATTGTAGCAGGATCGTGTTCATATGTATCTGAAAACTGGACAATGGCTGAAACAAGTTAGAATTTCATTTGTCTTATAGACAAGAACTTTGGGATGAGGCTGTCCCAAGCTGGCATGGAGGGTCAGTGAGGTCACTGAGAAACCAGTATCCTTTAGCTTTCTTAGTGACGGCTCCTGCTTCTCAAAACTTGTATATTCCAGCAGGATGAGGAAGGGGGAAAGGCACCATTAGCTGACCTCTTCCTGTGTTTCACTGGCCACAACTGGGTCTCTTAGCTATCCATAGCTGAGAATGGGTCTGGGAAGGCAAGTGTTTGTTCTCTGGGAAAGCAGGAAGGGGCTGGGGTGAGCGTTGAAGGGGCAAACCTACAGCATCCACCCCAGGTGTAATAAGAGTACCTACTACAAATAGTTGTTGAGAAGTTTCATGAGCCTAAAGGATAAAAATCAGCTGTGAAAATCATAAAATACAAACAAGAAAAATCATGTTGTTATTTGCTTCCTAAATGCCGCCGAGGGCCTAATAAGACCAGAGTTTGTCATCCTCTCAGATCATTGCAAGTGCCATTATAATGTCTTAACAAAATTCTTAGCTAATGGTATGGTAATATGCAAATGTAACATGCAAAATAGTAAAAATTGCGTTTGTAAACACCATGGGCTGCCTCAGGTTTATTCTGTTAAACTCATAAGCCTGGAGGCAGAAGAGCTTCTACACACTAGAGTTGAACCACATGGGAAGTACTTCCCACTGGTGATAAGGTATCAGCGGAATTTCTAGGAAAACACTTATCAGGCGGTCCTAGGAGGCCATGGGTCCCGATGTCAGCAAACTGGACTGAACTCTGATGGTAATATGTATGTGAACCTGGAGAAAAAGCTCAGGGTCAGGTCTTCACATGGGCCTTTCCTGACCATCCAATCTGAGGTGTCTTTTTGTCCATAATCGTGCTTTTGTTTATGATCTCATTTTATTTCCTGAAGCTCTACTGAAATTATTTGTGTATTTTCTGTCTCCCTCCCCAACTTTGAAAAATTAATTCTATAAAAGCAAGGACATTTTGTATCTTATTCACAGGTATAAATTGAAATTTTTGAAAAGATTCAACCCATGATAGATATTCCAGATAAACCTTTTATTTTTTATGTTTTTAAAAATCTTTTTTTTTAAAGATTTTATTTATTTATCAGAGAGAGAGAGGGGGAGAGAGCGAGCACAGGCAGACAGAATGGCAGGCAGAGGCAGAGGGAGAAGCAGGCTCCCTGCTGAGCAAGGAGCCCTTGGTGGGACTCGATCCCAGGACGCTGGGATCATGACCTGAGCCGAAGGCAGCTGCTTAACCAACTGAGCCACCCAGGCGTCCCTTATTTTTTATGTTTTTAATTTTTAAAGATTTTACTCATTTATTTGAGAGAGAGAGCATGAGCAGGGAGGGGCAGAGGGGGAGGCAGAGGGAAGGAGCAGAGTGAAAGGGAGAAGTAGCTCCCTCCCCCCACCCCCCACCACTGAGCAGGGAGTGTGATGAGGGCTCCATCTCAGGACCTCAGGATTATGACCTGAGCAGAAGGTAGATGCTTAACCCACTGAGACACCCAGGTGCCCCTCTAAATAAACCTTTTGAATAGCCTTTAATCGAATTATATATATTTATTGCTCCCCCTATCTAGTTAAGTAATTCTCATCACTCACATATTTTTCTTCTTCTTTGTGAGAACATTTAAGTTCTATACTCTTCGGAAATATCATTATACAATACGGTGTTATCCACTATAATCAACATGTTATACTTTAGATCCTTAAACCTTATTCATCGTATAGCTGAAAGTTTGTACCTTTTAACCATATATTATTGCTTTACTATCATAGAGATCACATGGTACCCACTTTTTGCTCTTTCAAATATCTTTACCAAAAATAGTATTCTGACCTAGGTTCTGGAAATGGATATGGGGGAAGGTTTTTGGAATTGTAGTGTGTGTATAAAAGAAAATTAGATTGTAAAGAAATAATCTTCTAGGCATGTTCGAGCCATTTTAAAGCTAGTATTATAGGTATAGAATGTATTACCTTTGTAAAACCAAGTGCAAGCTATTGGCTTGATTTTTAAATTTGTACTTAACTAAAGCTTAAGTTGTGGTCTGTTGTGTGGGATTTTTCTTTGACTATACTCATATATTTAAACCACAAAAGAGGAAAGATTATGCAATATCATTTCTGCAAAGATGTGCATACCTAAACCCAACTGAGAAACATGAGAACTCTAAAAAATTTTTTTGCAGTCCACATACCATTGACACATACTCCTAGCTTTATAACTAATGGGAAGTTTTTCTTTTGTTTTCATTTTTAATCTGAAAAAATTTTTTTTAAGATTTATTTATTTATTTATTTGACAGAGAGAGAGAGAGAGAGATCACAAGTAGACAGGCAGGCAGAGAGAGAGAGAGAGAGAGAGAGAGAAGCAGGCTCCCTGCTGAGCAGAGAGCCCGATGCGGGACTCAACCCCAGGACCCAAGATCATGACCTGAGCCGAAGGCAGAGGCTTAACCCACTGAGCCACCCAGGCGCCCCTAATCTGAAAATTTTTTTTGACATCTTCTAAATTCAGATAGCTGTATTTAGTTAGGTTTGCAATGTGAATCTTTGCTGTAATCTGATATTAGCACACATCTTCAAGGTCATGGGTTCTGACATTACATTTGTCTTCAGTATTTAGTTGAGGTGGTCTAATACCAGAGTAAAAACACTAACGAAACTAATGAGTGATCCACTAGAGGGCAGCAAAGTGCAAACCAAATTTAAATTTGCCCAAGGCAAGGCTGATTGATGGCTTTCCTGAAAAAAATTTGTACTGGGAAGATTTCTTAAATGCAAAACATTCAAATTAGTTCTGTGATTTAAAAGAATTTACATACAAATGTTTCTCTTTCTTAGAAGTAGTGTTCCAAAGACTCATTCTATTACAGAGCAAACAGAATAGAACGGGTCCTAGCCCTATCTCTTATACTAGGTGTGTGATTTACTGCAATCTGCAGTTTGTCTTTTTGGTCCTTTTCTATGTTACATGGGTCTGCACAAAATAATTCTTAAAGTTCTTTTCAGCTCTAAAATCCCAAAACTTTATGATTTATGATTGTATTTTCATCATTTAAGTCTTGCTGATTAGACTCTTACATTGTTTGATCAACCATAACTTGATATTGATGGAGATACTGTTTGTAAATACCCACCATTATTTCATGGAAAATTTAGGTCCCTGAGTATGTTGATGTTACCTTAATAAAGCGCTTCTTCCCCCAAACTATTATTTGTATATAATTTAGTGACAATAGTGATTGCGATGTTTTCTGGAATAGGTTTTGCTGTTTAAACCATCACTGCAATCTGTTTTTATTTAAAAAAAAAAAAAAGGCAGCAAAATAAATTCCCAACATGATATATTGTATGTAGCCAATTTGTTTTCACTTTCCATTTACTTTCCTTTTAGAATTTTTTTTTTTAAAGATTTTATGTATTTATTTGACAGAGAGAAATCACAAGTAGGCATACAGGCAGGCAGAGAGAGAAGAGGAAGCAGGCTCCCTGCTGAGCAGAGAGCCCGATGCGGGACTCGATCCCAGGACCCTGAGATCATGACCCAAGCCGAAGGTAGCAGCTCAACCCACTGAACCACCCAGGTGCCCTACTTTCCTTTTAAACTACTACATATGTGAACTCAGTATCAGTCACTCTACTAAAATTGTGAAATCACAAAGAAAGTTATACATTTTTTTTTTAAGTTGTTGGTTTGAAGACCAGGGATATGGTGACTTAGAGTGGCACTAAAGAGCACATGAATGCTCTGAGCTACTGTTATGTCATAATTCACTTGGTCAACCACATGAAGCTTCTGGATGTGGCTGGTTTTCACAGTGAATTCACAGTTATTCTTCTCATTTGTTCAATGATGGTCATGGTAAGCACCTACCACAATAACCCATTTTCAGCTAATACCTGAGTTGTGACTAAAACTGAAACCCTGGTCTAAACAGCATTTTTTCATGAGCACCAGTGGATAAAACTCTAACAGTTTAGTGAAAGCAGAAATGGTTTCTGAATCCAGGCTGTTAATGTAGTTATATTTAACACCACACCACACCACATATTCAAATATTTTGAACCCTCATTTAAGGACACATTTTCCTCCAATATGCATAAGAAAGCAAGAAATACGCTTGTTTGGCAGTGAGTGTGGCCAAGAAAGGAAAATCATCGATTAAAACAAAATACACTTATTATCATTGTCAGAAGCCAGAGGTAGAACAGTATTATAGTTATGTTCTAGACTCCCTGCCCTGGCAGATTAGCTCAGCTGGGGCCAGTTAGGCTACCACCCTTTTTTCTATGTCTCTGACTCTAGTTAGCATCTTCTTGAACAGAACCTTAGACATTAGCATGAGATAATAAATTACTCATTTGAACCAAATTGCTTTTCCACTAGGGTGGGAGAATATGAGGAGACCCTCAACTTAGAATCAAGTTTCAGATGTAAGTTACAGTCCCCCAAAGATAAACCCTTCAGATGCTTGGTATTATTTCTAGAAAGTAACGAGTAAAATACTGATTGCCTCCGTGCAAATCCTGACTCTGCTCTATATTCTGTACCTCAATATCCTCTTCCTTAAAATGAGGACAACTGTGCCTGTCTTTTAGGTTTGTTTAAAAATTAAACAAGTTAGTACTTGTAAAACATTATTTTAGCCAAGAATATTAAAGTGGTTTCCATTTTTCCAGTGCTTTCTCAGAAAGATGTAGCTAAAAGCATCAGATCTGAGTTCCTATTAATAATTCACTGTTGACCTTGAACAAGTTACTTCATCTTTCTTGGCCTCTTTTTATCACCTGGGGTCTTAAATGATGTTTCAAAGATAACACACGCTCTAAGATGGATGTTGCGATCAATGGATGTTGTGGAATGAACAAACTTCAGTTGAGAGGTTGGGGCAAAGAGATCACCAGCACACCCTCTAGTTTTAACACTTCCTGTGATCCAGAGTCTCCCAACAGAGCAGTGGGGAGCATGAAGTCGCAATTGTCTATCTATATTGGGGAAGATGAAGTGCAATTGTATGTCTATATTGGGAACCACTCCTGCAGAACACCATACCATTTGCTGAAATGAATTTTGAAGGTATTACACAAAATACTACGTCCTTTATTGTGATAATCTAGCAATGTATGTGCTAATATTGGACTGAACAAAGGCCTGAATATAAAAATAAATAGCATTTATTTTGTCCGAAGCGGCTGTAAGGGTCCGAGGTCCCAGCGCGCGGAGAGCGCCCCAAGGGGAGGGCCCGAGGCCCGAGCGCCCTCAGGGGAGCAGCAGGGAGCCCAGCAGCAGCTCGCCCTGGCCCAGCCAGCGGCCCCGCTCGCGGCCACGGCCCCGCTTCTCCGCCTGGACGCGCACGGCCAGGCGGCGCACCTGCTCCTCCGACAGCCCGTCCAGGCACACGTCCTGGTCGAAGGCGGCCTTGCGGCTCGGCCGCACCACGGCGCTGCGCTGCGGGCGCGTCTTGCCTGGAGAGCGCAGGACGAAGCTGACGCGGCAGCCCACGGCGCGGGGCTCGGCGGTCCCTGCGGGCAGGCCCTCGGCGCCGAGCAGCCGCACGCGGAGCCGCCCGCTGGCCCGGCTGTACTCGGCGGCCAGGCGCAGGGCGCCCCCGTCGCGGCCCAGGGCCACGGTGCCCTCGGCCTCCAGGCGCTCGGGCCGCGGGTCGGGGCCAGGCGATGGAGGCGACGGCGGGGACGCGGAGGGGGCCCGGGCCGGGGGCCGGGAGCCGGCGCCGCGCTCGTCGTCGTCGTCGTCCCCGCTGGACACGGAGCGGGCGCGCGCCAGGCCACGGCCCCTCCGGGCCCGCAGCGCGCGGCTCAGCAGTCCTTCGGGGGCGCGCAGGAGGCGGTGGGCGCGGGGCGGCGGCGCGGGCACGTCCGGGGTCTGCCGGGGGCCGGCGGGGAGCGCGGGGTCGGGGTCCGGGGCTGCGCCCGGGAGCAGGAGCGGGGCGGCGCCGGCGCCCCCGAGGAAGAGTGACTCCTTGCGGCGGGTGTGCGGGCTCTCGAGCAGCGCGCAGAAGCCGTAGGCGGTGCGCGCGCGCGGCAGGTGCGGCAGCGAGAGCGCGGCCTGCGAGCGCGGGTCCCAGTCCGTGTGCCCGGCGCCGTCGTCGATTTCTACCGCTTGGATCCAGGAAACCCGAAGCGCAGCCAGGGCGGTGCCCGGCGCAAGTCGCGGGGGGATACAGAACTCAGGGATGCGGTCCGGGGTGAGCACGTTTTCCCACGCGGCGGGCGTGAGGGCCGGGACTTGGTGGCCGCGGGTCCGAAGAATCCCGTTCCTGCCCTTCAGGAGGCGCTCGGGACCCAAGCGGAGCCTCTCCAGGCACCACATAAGGTGGCGGATGCGGGATGCAAGGACACTGCGGGTGCTGGTCAGCCCGCACTTCACAATGTTACACCAGTCGTCGCAGGGAGCTCTGCAAGGCGCCGCAATTCCCGTGTCTTTTCTCCTACTTTAGGGGTGCTTTCTTCTTCCTCCCCTGGGACTATTCCAGCTGCCCTTCTCGCTGCTATTGCCAGCTATGTCTCAGTGACTGATGAACAATCGTTTTTCTCTTGTCTCTAGCAGTCCTGTACACTTCGGGGCTTGTTGATTTAATCTCGATCCTCCGCTAGCCCAAGGGGGAGGCTCTCAAAATGTTGGCCTCTCACTTTGGTCGTGCCGTCCTCAGTGCCAAGAAGAGCTTTGCTTGTGCAATCGTTTCCCGAATCCTTGGATTATTGCACTCTAGTCCTTGGCGAGAATTAGAATAATAATTATTATCCCCTCTAGGACTCACGGCTTGCTCCCAGGAGAGTTAAACAAGGTGGGTTCCTCCTCCCGTACCTGGGGTCCGGTGTCAGATGGGTGTCTGCACGGTTCTGCCTGAGGCACCCAGCCAGGGAGGCGCGTCACCTCCGCAAAGTTCAAAGCACGCGCGGCCGGATTCAGCACCGCTGTTCAAGGACAGCCGGCCTGAGCCTTTATACTTGCAGCCCTGACCGCCGGCCAATGCGCGGGCGCGAAAGATGCTGCTTGGTAACCCGATGCCAGGCCTTCCGCTCTGCCACGTGGCTACGTGGACTGCGCAAATTCAAAACATCCAGTTCCTTCTCTCCCTTATGCCTGGTGGGTCTGTTATTCTCAGAAACCCTAAACAAGTTTCTATTTTCTCACGTGCTAAAAAGGTTAAATCTCGACTATATCGAGAGTCATTGGGAGCATCGCCGCAGGTATGAATGTGAATCCACTGAAGCACTCTTCGCACACCACTAAAAGAAGATGCAAGTCGGGTTTGTCTTATTTTTTACCTAATACCGTCCCTGTCCTCCAAAAAGCCAGCCTTCGAAGTTTCTTACCTGCTTTCTGATGTTCAGACCTGATTTTATTTTATTTTTTTATTTTTTTTTATTATTTTTATTTAAATATTTTTATTTATTTATTTGACAGAGAGAGATCACAAGCAGGCAGAGAGGCAGGCAGAGAGAGAGGAGGAAGCAGGCTCCCCACTGAGCAGAGAGCCCGATGTGGGCCTCGATCCCAGGACCCTGAGATCATGACCTGAGCCGAAGGCAGCGGCTTAACCCACTGAGCCACCCAGGCGCCCCCAGACCTGATTTTAAATGTATTTTCTTTGTTGATTAGAATTCATTCGGTACCGGAACCTTATGGAGTGCTGCAAATATTCCCTATCTTGATCTGGGTGCGGTTACAGAGGTGTTTCCATATGTTAAGAAATCAGTTAGTATACACTTAAAATTACGTGTAAGATTGTGTGTATCTCATATGGTAATTAAAAATCACAACCCATTTCTTAAGCCTTTGCGTGCTGATTTTTGATTGGGAATATATACTCCTGCATACAACTGCTGTTGGAACCATGCTTTGAAGGCACCCTCGCCACCTCTGGCCTTTCTAGGCTGTCTCCACCTGGGAGACCCTTTTTATTCCTTTTGAAAACTGACCTGTGTTCATTCTGTAGAACTGCTACCGGCTAGCTCAGCTTAAAAGAGATCTGAGGCATTTTGTTCAGAATTTGGGTGTATGCTATTTCTGCTTAAAATCCTTCCTTGTAAGTTAATTGTTTCTCCAAATAATGTTTAGTAATTAAACAAAATAAGGTTCAGTAAATTAAATTCATCCAAAGGGTTTTAGGATGGGACATGTGCATTTTGTTTTCAGGGTATACATTGCTCCATGATTTACACAATAGTCTCTAGAACTGTCACATAAACTTGCGAATTGTGATTATTCCTAGTAACTTACCATGTTCGCAGTGTTGGGAAATGGAGGTAATAATACACATTAGTGAGCATAAATGAGTTGCTTTGGGAATTAAATGAATCTAATAATGTAAAATATTTAGCATTGTGCCTGGAACATGGTAAGAGCTAGATACACAGAGGTTGCAATTATTATTAATGATAATAAAAATAGAAGAGACACTATTGAGTGCTGTGGTTAAGAAAACTGGATCTGGGGGCGCCTGGGTGGCTCAGTGGGTTAAAGCCTCTGCCTTCAGCTCATGATCTCAGGGTCCTGGGATGGATGGCTACATGGGGCTCTCTGCTCCGCAGGGAGCCTGCTTCCTCCTCTCTTTCTGCCTGCCTCTCTGCCTACTCGTGATTTCTGTCTGTCAAACAGATAAATAAAATCTTAAAAAAAAAAAAAAAAAAAAAAAAACCCGGGTCTGAAGTCAGATCTGGTTTTGATTGTAGAATAACTCCTTATTATGACATGAGAAAGTTACTAAAGCTTTCCAAGCCCCTGTATCAAATGTACAATTGTAGTTCGGACATTTAAGAGGTAATGAAATTAACGATGTTATAAAAGAGACCCAGGAGAGCTCCCTCATCCCTTCTGAGAATAATAGTATGTACCTATAGGGTTGTCATAAGTATATACTAAGATTATGCATGTTAAGAGTTGAGCATACAACCTAATATACACAATGTCTGATATGATATTTGTTATTACAGAAGAGAACAAGTGCTCATTAGTTCATTTATTCATTCAAAGCAATGTTTATTGAATGCTTCCTG
This sequence comes from Mustela nigripes, assembly GCF_022355385.1. Lineage (NCBI taxonomy): Eukaryota > Metazoa > Chordata > Mammalia > Carnivora > Mustelidae > Mustela > Mustela nigripes. The sequence continues at coordinate 41,939,617 of NC_081569.1, read as the reverse complement.
AGTTTTAGCCTCCATCTTAGGCACGTGGATCCAGGCTATAAAAGATCACATCAGCTATATACATCTATCAAAGGAGCAATGATGAGGATGAAATATTTGAATTCTGTCTAGCAGAGGCAGAAGCGAGAAGAAACTATTGAACAGGATTTATATATTTAGTCTTGGCAGGGAGGCAGCGTTGACAGATCCCTGGGCTTGCCATGCCCTTGACTAGTTACTTCTTTGTCTTTATATCATCTCCATGCCTGGCCCAGATTCTTGGGGGGCAATGCTAAATTTATGGGAGAATGATTGCTGAATTATATATACACTTGAGAATGTGTTTTGGCTCACATTTTGTCAGGAAACAAGAGGCTGTTAGCTCTGCAAGTGAGAGCCCAGAGAGCCCTTGGTTAAAATGGGGAGGCTCACCATCTGAGAAGTTGTTAAGCAAAGCTATGCTGTGGTGGGAGAAAGGATAAAAGCACCAGAGCATGAGAAATGATTTATGGGTGAAGAAATACAGACTTTGGAATACATCTGTACAAGGTTGAATCTATTTATGCAAATTTTTAGCTGTAGGACTATGGGCAAGTTAGTTAACCTCTTTGAATCTAAGTTGTAAAATGAGAGTAATAATATATACCACACAAGACTGTTGTGTTAAAAATACATGAAATGTCTGGCACACAGTAAGTGCTAGTGAGCTTTTAGCTGTTATTATTATACAGGTTTGCTTAGTCAGGGATTAGCTGATTCAAAAACATTTTTCTTTGTGGCAGATTTGCTTTGTTTTTATTAACAATGCACCTTCTTCAGAGACACTTTAGAAGCATTTCCTGTGTAAGGTTTCTTGAAAGCAGCAGGCTTGTCTTTGAATGGCTGGTCCCCTGTGGCCCCATTAAGCTTTATGTTTTCCTTACCTTAGAAGCCTGAGCCACAAAGTACTTGGGAAGATGGTGTAACAGGATCCAGCCCTTTGTCTGGAACACACAAATCTCCTCAGAGGAAGGCTGTGGCACTTCAGGGCTCATAGCTAGAACCGTGGGAACATCCAGTAACGGAGCTCTAAAATAATTTGGTGAAGTGAGGGTGAATAGATCACATAGCATCCAGGCCAGAGGTGTTCTTGTAGTAGGAGGAAACTGAACAATATAGACTTAAAAAAATAATAAATTGGAGGTCAGGTGTCACAGAAAGCAAGAAAAAGAGAGCTTACAACCAAACAAAAAAACACCAGTGCTCTGGCTTATCTGTCTTTCTGATTCAAGGAAGTAGAGTATGGAGCTATGGAAAAAACAGACCAGGGAGTCAGGACATTGAGTTTTAGCTCTGACAGTCACTAACTTGTTGTGGAACATTAGCAAGTCCCTTAATTCTCTTTCCTACTCACTGTATCCACCTGTCAAAGGAGGGGGGTTGGATTAGCCAGATTTGTTTTCCTCTGGTTCTCAAATTCTGCAATCTACCCCAGTGCTTTCTGCCAGCTAATCTTCCTGCATTTTCTGATAGTCCATGGTGTTATACTTGTTCTCTAGCTTTCTTCTCCATTTCCTTCTTTCCCCCCCAAAGCCCTTTTGCTTTCTCTCAACAAAAGGTAAGGAAATAGCATGTGGGTATGAGGTATTGCAAAGTTAGAAATTCTTACTTTTCAGTTTTTAAGCAAGAGTTGTTAATTTTTTATTTGCATGTGAGAGAGAGAGCACACACACGGGTGAGTTGGTGGGAGGGACAGGGAGAGAGGGAGAGAGAGAACCTTAAGCAGACCCCTCTACAGCGCAGAGCCCAATATGGGGCTCAATCTCATGACCCTGAGATCATGACCTGAACTGAAATTAAGAGTTGGAGAGTAAAAAAAAAAAAAGAAAAAAAAAAAAGAAAAAAAAATTGAACACTTTACTGACTGAGCCACCCAGGCAACCCAAGAGTTGTTAATTTTTAACAAGTGTTCCTAATTTTGATTTTAACACGGAAATTGTAGTTTGCTCACTGGTTTTTACTGCTCAGTCCCACATTGCAGTTTACTTTTTTTTTTTTTTTAAGATTTTATTTATTTATTTGACACACAGAGATCATTTATTTGACACGCAAAGAGCTCGATGCGGGGCTCAAACCCAGGACTCCAAGATCATGACCTGAGCTGAAGGCAGAGGCCCAACCCACTGAGCCACCTAGGTGCCCCGCAGTTTACTTTTGCAATTGATTTTGTTGTCTCATTATTCTTAAGTCAGATTGAATGTAAGAACTGTAATTACTACAACGTTTATTTTCTTTAAACCTCCATATCCAAACTCCTTTGGGTATAGTGCTATACATCAGAGTGTCATGATACTTCTTTACATTACTTTGTTTTAGATTAGGACTGTAAATATCTGATTTCTTCAAGAAGTATGTAGGATTTGGAGCATTGCTGTGTGCACCTTATCATACTGTCAAAACAGACTTAAAAAGTGAAATACTAAAATTTGCAAGCTTTTTCTACTATGTTGTAATAGCATTATTAATTCTGACAATAGGGGCACCTGGGTGGCTCAGTGGGTTAAGCCTCTGCCTTCTACTCAAGTCATGATCTCAGGGTCCTGGGATCGAATCCCGCATCGGGCTCTCTGCTCAGCAGGGAGCCTGCTTTTCCCTCTCTCTGCCTGCCTCTCTGCCTATTTGTGATCTCTCTCTTTCTGTCAAATAAATAAATAAAATCTTTAGAAATAAATTTTAAAAAATACTGACAATATTAAGCTGAAGTTTCTGCCTCAAGAGTTTCTATTCTTTGATTAAACTTCCAAAGTAAGATCTCTGAGAATTACTACTAGCCTAGCAGTGATTTAACTACAATTATTGAAAGAGGAAAGGGTGGCAATGTTCAGGGAGCTAAAGGAAATTAATGCCTGCTATGTAATTTTTGGTAAATTGCTTAATATTCTTGACTTATTTTCCTGTAAAATGGGGCAGTATCACTACCTGCATTACTTATCCCACAGATTTTTTTGTGAGGATTACAAATGAAAATGCATACCTTGGCATAATAATGGTATCATAGCAGCTCATGAGTTAAAACTGAATATTAATAAAATGGAATAATGCCTATAAAAACACACATTATTCTTTCAAAAGTGTAAAGTACCATAGAAGTGCAAGGAATTACTATTATACAAGGATTAGTATTGCTCACGTCTCCCAGCAGATTATGCCTTCTGTTTCATTTGCTTGGCCATTCTATTTCTGCTTGTGGCATCTTCGTATCATCTTGCACTGTTACTTATATATCATACGTCCTTGCATTGTTTGCTTAACTGTTTTATGGTGCATGCCTATCCCAACCAGATCATGGTACTGGTTTTGTTTTTGTTTTTGTTTTTGTTTTGTTGTTGTTGTTGTTTTTGTTACTGTTGTTTTTGCTTTCCCTTCAGTACATAGTTGGTGTGAGTACACAAGGGGAGAGAGATTATTGGAGGAGGATGGGCGGACTAGAAACACCTTGGGGACAGTTAGAGGAGGGCGTCAAAACAGTGGAAAGTTACTGGGTATTTTTGAGCATATGACTAACTTGAGTTCAGCTGTGCTTTAGAAACTAGCTCCATGGCAGCGTGCAGATGGTTGGAGAAGGGAGAAAAAGGAGGCCAGTTAGAAGGTGATTACATGCTCCAGGTGAAATATAAGAAGAATTTAGGAAATGTGACAGAAGCAGAATAGACAGGTTTGGCTTTTCATTGGTTGCAGATAGTGAAGGAAAGAAGTGCACAGTGCCTCCTAGGTATTTTGTCAAGGCGACTGAGCAACGAAAAACAAATGGTTAAGGACATATTTTCTGTGTATATGCATGAAGGATAGAGGTGGGTATTGATAGTACTGATTAGTATTGGTTCTTTCTTTACATCCATTTTACATAACACAATTGCAGACATTTTGACTTCTCTTTGATCTTGTCTTAGTCCATTCAGGCTGCTATAACAAAGTACCATAAACTGTGGTTAAAAATTTCTCACAGTTTTGAATATTGGAAGTCCAATATCACAATGCCAGGCAATTTAGAATCTGGTGAAGACCCACTTCCTGGTTCATAGATGGGTGTTTTCTTGTTGTGTTCTCAACATGCAAAAGTAGAGGGAGCTCTCTGTATTTTTTTTTCTTTTTTTGGGGGGGGTGGTCTTTTTAAAAAGGGTACTAATTCTATTCATGAGGATTTTGCTTAATTACCTAACGACCTAAATATCACCTTAGGGCCCCATCTCCTAATACCATCACGTTGGGGATTAGGATTTCAACATAGAATTTTGGGGAACACAAATATTTGGTTGATAGCAGTTCTTTAGGAGCAATTCACTGTTTTTCAGACATTACATGTTAACAAGTGCTTCTTCTTCTTCTTCTTTTTTTTTAAAAGATTTTATTTATTTACTTGACAGAGATCACAAGTAGGCAGAGTGGTGGTGGTGGTGGGGGGGGGAGCAGGCTCCCTGCCAAGCAGAGAGCCCAACGCGACATGGTGTTCCATCCCAGGACCCTGAGATCAGGACCCCAGCAGAAGGCAGAGGCCCAAGGCAGTGAGCCACCCAGGCGCCCCAATAAATGCTTCTGACTACAATAACCTTAGTATTTAGGTTTATTTCTGTTCTCAACAGCTTTTTGAAATCTATTTTAAGAAAAAACAAAGGGATTCAATGGGTGGTTAAATTTTGTTAAGATCGAGTTCTTGCACTATAAAAGCCCCCACTTTCAATGTCTTGCCACACTAGACCAGCTCAAGGACAGTATGGAAGAAAGTAACATATAATTAACAGCTAACCCATACTTAAAGAAAATAAAGTAAGTACTACCTCTGTTCTTCATTTCCCTAATGAGGTAACTAAGAAACGGCTGAGTAAACTAAAAGTGAGTCAAGCACAGAAGGGCAAGAACACAATGCATATTCAGTTGCCATTTTTTTTTTTAAAGATTTTATTTACTTAACAGAGAGAGATCACAAGTAGATGGAGAGGCAGGCAGAGAGAGAGAGAGAGAGAGAGAGAGAGAGAGAAGCAGGCTCCCTGCTGAGCAGAGAGCCCGATGCGGGACTCGATCGATCGCAGGACCCTGAGATCATGACCTGAGCCGAAGGCAGCGGCTTAACCCAGTGAGCCACCCAGGCGCCCTTCAGTTGCCATTTTATCTTTCATCCTAGGACACCGTTCTGTTCCCTCTCCTTTCACTTCTAAAATTTTAAAATTAAAATTTTCAAGAAGCAAAAAGAAACGGAGATGTTGCCCCAGGCGGGGTTAATGTAGCAGGACAGGGTGCAGGTCTTCTTTCTCCAGCTGACACACGGGTGAAAGGGTAGTTGCCTAGGAGGCTCCTAGGATGAACTTGGGGCCTGGGAGGCGCCGGACCCCCTGGGTCGGGTCCGCTCCGCTGGGGTAAGGCGAGGCGCTGGGAGCAGCTTTTGTCCAGGACGGTGAGCTCTGCGGACCCAAGACCGACAGGAGGCGACGGCAGGCAAACAGCGACCTTGTCGCTGTGCTCAGTAACTCCTTCCTGCCCTTTTTCTTAACGTCCTTCCCGTTTGGTGCCTTGGGCGCGGCTCCCCGTAGCACCCCCGCCCGCCCTCGGGTGACGGGCGGCAGCAGCAGAGACACAGCCAGCTTGCAGCTCACCGCCCGCGTCCTGGGATTCCCAGCGGCGGCGGCGGCGGCGGCGGCGGCGCGCCTGCGCACAGCCCGGGTCACGCGCGCGGCGCGGGGGCGGGCCGGCGCCCGCGGGGCTGTCATTCGCGGCGCGCACCGCCGCCCTCAGCAGCGCCGGGCGGTTCCGGCTCCTCCCTCTCCCGGTGCCTCAGCCCCACCATGGTGCTGGAGTCGGTGGTCGCGGACTTGCTGAACCGCTTCCTGGGGGACTATGTGGAGAACCTCAACAAGTCCCAGCTGAAGCTGGGGATCTGGGGCGGTAAGCGAGAGGGTGCGGCCGGTGGGCTGCGGCGCTGGCGAAGGGGCCCACGCTGCGGGCTCCTCTTGCCCGGACCCAGCCCGGGCCCGGCTCCCTCCGCCGCCCGAGACTCCGCCTCCGGGGAGGGCCCTCGGCTGCCCCCCCCCCCCCCCTCCCGGGGCGGCAGGTGCGCGATGCCGGGAGGCCTGTGCCCGCTTCCGCCGCCGCGGTGTCCCGGGTACCAGCCTGGGGTGGGGAGAGGCTGCAGGGTCGTGCTCGCGCTGCCCGAGTTCCCGCCTTCCGCGTCCCGGAGGCGGTCTCCCAGCTCTGTCCCGCCGTGCCCTCCTCGGAGGGTCCTCTCGCTGCCCTCAGTCTGGCCCCGTTGGCTCCACGGGGCTTTCTCCTCCAGCACCGCGTGCAGTGGGGATGGCTGCGTGGTCACACACGCCTAATAAAGTGGCACCAAGGAAGAAGAAAAAGGAAATTGCGTTTCGCAGTTAACCTTCTCTTGGCATTTTATGGCGAGCAGGACCTGGCTTCCTTCTTTTTAGGATTGCAGGATTGGGGCAGGGATCTGTGTTGGCCCTGGAAGATCATTCCTACAGGCCTGTTTAGTATGGCTTCTTACAGTACTTTGAGCTTTTGAGAAGACGACTTCTTCCCTTAATATTTACTTCACCTCAGTAGGAGATGACTTTCAGTTTTGTTTTGGATGATAGAAAAAAATAATTCAAGCCACGACAGGCATCATCATTAATTAGGTGTATGCCCCAAACACAAACGTTTCTGTCCTCAACACTGAGTGTTTAGAAGTAGTAAGTAGTATGTTTGCACACTTTTCAGAAAAGATTATTTGCACTGATAATGCATATTAAGCTTTGGGGATCTTGGGGATACAGTTTCACACTACAAGAGACTTTTGGGAGTTTTGTCAGCTTTGGAAGGAAATTCAAAGAACTACTCAAATGGATGGAACTGCTTTTAATTTAGTCAACAAATAGTTACAGACCCACGCTGTCCGATAGGGTGGCCATCAGCCCTGCGGCTCTTAGGCACTTGAAATGTAGTGAGTGTGAATTGAGACTTGCTGTTAAGTCTGAAATGAGGTGGAGTTTTGAAAATAGTAGGAAAAAGAGTGTAAGATCTCAATCTTTCATGTTGATTATATGTTGAAATAGTAATTATATTGGGTTAAGTACAGTGTATTATTAAAATTCATTCCCCCGTTTCTTTTTCCTTTTTTAAAAAAACTTGGTTCCTGAAATTTATAATTGCATATGTGAACCATATATTTATACTGAGCAGTGTTGTTACAGAGCCAGGAGTACTGCCCTGGTTGGGGAGGAGCCTTTTTGGATAGGTCGCTGATCATTTGATTGGTTCTGTGTGGTTTGCCCAACACTACATCCTTTGTGTGCCCTCCCCCAACGCTAATAAAATGCAGGAGAAAGAGAAGTAAAGGAGGAGACATTAGAGGAATTAAATTTCTGGTGCCTTCTGTAGGAGCCAACTCTTTCTTCAGAATACTGTTGAATACAAATTATTCTTCTTAGTCCGTAAACATTATTATTATTATTAAGATTTTTATTTATTTGAGGTAGAAAGTGAGGGACCACCGGCAAGGTGAGGGGCAGAAGAAGAAGCAAGCTCTGCACTGAGTAAAGAGCCCCCTGTGGGGCTCAATCCTAGGAATCTGGGATCATGACCCCATCAGAAGGCAGACACTTAACTGACTGAGCCACCCAGGCTCCCCTCTAGTCTGTAAACATTATTGGAAATCTGAAAAGGGACTGGGCTAGCATTTAGGAAACATGGGTTCTAGGTTGTTGTGTTGGATAAACCACTAGCCTTTCTTCTTGTTAGTTTCTTCATCGTACTTTAGACTTTAAAAGGAAAAAAAATCATACCAAATAATATAATATTCCCACGTGGTCACTGCTCAAAATCACCTGCCAAGTTAAAACGGTGTGCCCTATTTATGTCAGATTTATTTTTAAAGAAACAAAGTTTATGGGTATATTCAAAGATTTCTTCTCTACCAAATTTTTCTATCCTTTTTCTTTAAAATTGGAAGTTGGAATAAGTATCATATGAGGGGCCTTCCAGTGCCAGTACTCTGATTTTAGTTGTACGTGTTTTTACTATGAAATTGTGAACTATGCTTCCTGGGGATTTTGAACTTTTTCACATCTGAAATTAAAGCGCCACAATATTATGTCATTTATTCCTCTCTTTTTTAGTGGACTTTATTTTCTTTCACCTCATTTTCTTTCTTTTAGAATGAGGTATGCTGCCAATGGCAAACTCACTTTATAATAAGCCTCAGAAAAGAAACTCCTTTCTTTCAGGAATTGTATCCATTAGAAGTCTAATCTGGGATTCCCTCAGTTTTATCAACCTACATCTCTGCTTCTGTGAAGTGTTGCCACCATTTATTTTTGTGGTTGTTATTAAGGAAAGTTTTATAGATATTATTCAGTGTATTTTATGACACTAATTCTCCCACTGAAAAAGAAAGGCGAGATATGTGAGTTATTTTTCTGCTCTGAAAATATTCCTGAAGAAATGTATCTTTAACCTTTTGTGGTAAACAAGTGGGTATGTTAATGGAATAGCTGATATTTATGACATCCATAATACAAATTTTATAAACAATTGAAATTTATATATTCTTATTTGAAAACTATTTGTTGTAGTAAATAAGGTTTATGTGTCATAAACCTTGGCTGTTTCCATTTTTTCTGTTGTTAAATTTTCACATCTTGGGATGCCTGGTGGCTCAGTCGATTAAGTGTCTGCCTTCGGCTCAGGTCATGATCCCAGTGTCCTGGGATCAAGTCCCACATGGGGCTCCTTGCTCAACGGAGAGCCTGCTTCTCTCTCTCTGCCTGCCACTTCCCCTGCTTGTGTGCTCGCTTTCTCTCTGACAAATAAATCTATAAAAAATTATTTTTCACATCCTGAGAAAAGAATTCAACCTGTGAAAATTTTACAGGGCTGATCTTACTATTCTTTAGAAACACATGGAAAACTAAAGTGATACTTCTTAACTGGAATATTTGACTAGGCTAAAGCGGTGATTTTTAACTGTCTGAGACATTTTTGATTGTCACATTTAGTAGCAGAGTTGTGCTACTAGGATCTAATGGGCATACTGCTGTAGCATACTGCTACACCCTGCAATGAATAGGAATAGGACAGCTCCTCACAACAAAGAATTATCTAGCTGAAAATATTTGTTGAGAAACTCAGCTCTGAGGAGAATATTGAGATTGACTTTTTCATTTTTTTTTAGATTTTTTTTCTTTTTTAAAAAGATTTTATTTATTTATTTAACAGAGAGAGAGAGAGAGAGATCACAAGTAGGCAGAGACAGGGGGTGGGGGGATCAGGCTCCCCACTGAGCAGAGAGTCCAATGTGGGGCTCAATCCCAGGACCCTGAGATTATGACCGGAGCTGAAGGCAGAGGCTTAACCCACTGAGCCCCCCAGGCGCCCCTGTCTTCTTCATTTTTAAGGGACCTTCTGGGTGCTGAACACAATGTAGTAAGAAGTGAAAAAGAACTTAGAGAAATGTGTATGCCTCATGAAATTTACAGTTTAAGAAGGAAACATGTCTTAAGTGATTGAAAGGTATCATCTTGGTAAGAATGCAAAATGATGTCAGGAAGTAGTTTCAAAAGTCTAAATATTGTGTAGACAATTTGAAAAGGATTGTGTGCATTTATTCATACATACATAGACATTCACAGTGAAATTCATGATGAACAAAAAGTTGTAGAATAAAAAGGATGAGGAAATTTTATTTGAAAGTCTAGAAACAGGAAGTATACTATGGAAATTGCCTTTAAATTGGAGAAGCCAAAAAAAAAAAGCTGTCTTTTTCTTTTTTCTGTTTTTATTCTTTTCTTTTCTTTCTTTTTTTTTTTTAATTTTATTTATTAATTTGACAGAGAGAAATCACAAGTAGATGGAGAGGCAGCCAGAGAGAGAGAGAGATAGGGAAGCAGGCTCCCCGCTGAGCAGAGTCGGTCCCAGGACCCTGAGATCATGACCTGAGCCGAAGGTAGTGGCTTAACCCACTGAGCCACCCAGGTGCCCCTCTTTTATTTTTTTGATTGATTTATTTTTTTAAGATTTTTTTTTTTAAAGATTTTATTTATTTATTTGACAGAGAGAAATTACAAGTACACTGAGAGGCAGGCAGAGAGAGAGAGAGAAGGAAGCAGGCTCCCCGCTGAGCAGAGAGCCCGATGCGGGACTCGATCCCAGGACCCCGAGATCATGACCTGAGCCAAAGGCAACGGCTCAACCCACTGAGCCACCCAGGTGCCCCAAGATTTTGTTTTTTTATTTGACACAGAAAGAAGGAGCACAAGCAGGGGGAGCAGCAAAGGGAGAGGGAGAAGCAGGCTCTCCTTTGAGCAGGGAGCCCGATGTACACCTGGAACGCAGTGTGGGCCTGGATCCCAGGCCCATGGGATCATAACCTCAATTGAAATCAGATGCTTAACGACTAAGCCACCTAAGCACCCCTGTTTTTATTCTTTCAAAGATTTTTTTTAATGCCAAACAATTCCTGTGTGTGTGTTTAAGATTTTATTTATTTATTTGTCAGAGAGTGAGAGAGCACAAGCTGGGGGAGCAGCAAACAGAGGGAGAAGCAGGCTCCCTGCTGAGCTAGGAGCACTGACTAGGAGGGACTCAATCCCAGGACCCTGGCTGGGATCATGACCTGAGCCAAAGGCAGACAGTTACCCTACTGAGCCACCCAGGCGTCCCAATTCCCAATACAGTGATTTAAGTTGAATATCTTTTAAAAAACCTTGTTGTAGGAAAATGAGGCCCTGATTATTTACTAACTGTGGGACCTGTAGCAAAACATTTTAATTCTTTAAGCCTCATTTTCCTTATCTGTAAAATGAGGAAATAGCACTGTGTTTGGGACTAAATGATTTGAAAATCCTTTGTACTTATAATTGTTAAATTGTTAATACTGATAGTAATATGACAAACAAACCTGGCTGAGTTATGAAAATAGCTTGCTTTGTTTTATTTTCATGAATATGTTTCTTCTAGGCTTTATTTAAACTTAGGGTTTTCATATTCTGTAGTTTGACAGTTTGGTATAGCGCTAACACAACACATCTAAACACTTATTTTCCAAACTTCTTAAAAAAAACCCCATTTACATTTGAATTTAACTTAAAATACTTATATTTTATATAAGTATATATACTTATATCCCAGCAGGTTTGTAAGTCAGGTTTTCAAAGGCTCAGAAAAATATGTGGTGGCATGTTGCTTGCTTGTTCAGTTAGGAAGGGTTTTGTTCTCTAGAAACTGGTACCTAAAATAAATTGTACAGCCCTTAGCCATTTGAGCTGTGTCCAGGATATAATTGTTTTAAGAGTAACATGTTTTTGAAAAGGTATGTTGAAATGCCTTATCTTTTGCAACTTGATTTAAGTAGTATTAAGCAATGTAGAATCTTGTCAGTTTGATTTTTTGAAATGTTTTACTATGGAATGTCAGCAGGAAAATCCTTCATTCCGAATTCTCACTTCCATTTGATGGGTAGAGTATACAAGAGGCTGGGATGTATTGGCTCCAGGGAGTGGCTACAGTGACCAGGGATAGAAGCCAGGTGGAGTGCCCACAGAGTTCGTAGCTCTGCAAACCATGCTGAGCCCGTGCTGATGACTGTGCTGTCCTTCACCTCAGGCCTGACACTTTTCCGCCAGCTGCCAGATACTGTTGGGAGTAGAGCAGCTTAAGGAAAGAGGGATCTAATTCCATCTTTGATACTGCCTAGTTATGTGGCTTTTGGCAAGTCACTGACAAGTGACTCCTAGTTTCTTGTCTGTAAATGAGGTGGTTAGGCAAGGTCATCTCTTCTGGCTTTTAACCTTTGTGATTTGAACAAGGCCAGAGCAGAGTGATCTCCTTCATTAGTTGTCTTTGTGCCTCTTGCTCTTCTTACACAGTGGGAAATTATGATCACGGCATCTTTCCTCTTTGTTCTTCATTCAGAATGGTGAGGGAAGAGTCACAGTCGTGAAAGTGAAATGTTACAAATTCAAATCTAATATTTTACATTGTCCTAACTGGTAGCTGTAGAGTAGCTTGAGAATACGGGAAAAAGTAGGCCTCTTTGCTTCTTTTTAACCTTGACAAATAAAACATAGCCGTATCAAGATATTTCTAAACTTGTAGAGGAATTCTTTTTTTGCCCTTTCCTCCCAGCCAGCACCTGGTGTAGTGAAGGCCACATTTGTCAGTAGCTTGTCCTATATATAGCATGTAAAATAAATAACAAAGTTCAGTATTGTAATACATATTTAGGTTCAGTTATTATCAAAGCAATGCTTAAAAACTTAATTTGAAAATAACCTTGCCACCCTTTTAAAAGCATCATAAATTAAAAATTCCTCCCTTTTCCAGAAAAAAAAAAAACTGGAGGTTGGTAGTTTGATAATCATTTTGCTTGGAAGCTCTGCTACACTACTCGTTTATGAGATCCCTGAAATGTTCCTGAAAGGGAGAAAGTTGGTAATCTGGCAGCTTTCCACCTTTCTTTGCCAAGACTTCCTATTTGAACAGGGAAATGGAAAGAGTAAGAGTCAATTGTTTCCTCTCACGATGTCTCCCAAGACAAAGTCTCTAAACTATTAAAGGGAGTTCTGTGGGAGGTGCCTACATGGCTCTGTTGGAGGAGGGAGGGGCAGAGGAGAGTGACAAAAGTGTGACTCTTGATCTTGGGATTGTGTTTCAAGCCCCACATGAGGTATAGGGATTACTTAAATAAATCTTACAAGAAAAAGGAGCCTGTTAACTAAATTAGTTAATTTGGGTTGAATGGAAATGTTCAATTGAAATGAATTGCTACAATAGTTTCTTCAGTATTCTTTACTAAAACAATGGTTATTAAAATAATTTGATTTATGCTTTGAAAAACCGTTCAGTCATTTACATTAGTTCACTTTTTGAGAATGAGTATGTCTCAGTATTTTGATATACTTTCAAGTAATGAGTCTGTGATACATAAAGGAAACAAAATAAATATATAGCATTAAATTTTTTTTAATGTTTTATTTTTTTTTAAATGTTTTATTTATTTATTTGACAGACAGAGATCACAAGTAGAGGGAGAGGTAGGCAGAGAGAGAGAGAGAGGAAGCTGGCTCCCCACCGCAGAGAGCCTGATGCGGGGCTCGATCCCAGAACCCTGAGATCATGACCAGAGCCCAAGGCAGAGGCCTTAACCCACTGAGCCACCCAGGCGTCCCAGCATTATGAATTTTTTTTTATTGTTTTATAATATGCAAAACTAGTTTCATGGAGTAGGCATGGCATTTTTGTTTGTTGGGCTGTTTTGTTTTATTTTTAAACAGTTTTAAATTAATATCTGTTTTATGTTAACAACATTGACCGGGGAGTCAGGAGACCGAGGTTTTATTGCACTGCTACACAATAATTGTATGATTTTAGATAAACCACCTGATATTTTTAGGCTTTATTTTTCTCATATGTAAAGTGAGCAGGAATTAGGTTTAAAGATCTTTATGGTTCTGAATAGTTATAACTTATGAATTTCTGTCTTTGTTTTTGGAAAAATGTAGATTTATGAAAAGTACTATGATGACCATCTCCTGCTTCTGTGTTTTCCACTGTGCCACTCTCCTTTCTTCTGATAATCCTCCTAACATAAACCTTGACTCTATCCTTTTTTACTGGTTTTGTCCTTGTTAGGTTTACTGATTTTAGTTTCCCTTTTGGTTTGGGATTTTTTTCACACTCTTAAAATGCAAAGACCAAAAGTGGATCCACCAACTACACAGGCCTCTCAATGTATGGCATTTTTTCTCCACAAAGAAGATAGAATTATTTTCAGAATTAAGATTCTCTACCCATTCTGCTCTGCTCTTTGGGAGACAGTGTGATATTCTGAGCAAAACACTGGGCATCAGAAAATTTGAGCCCTGGCTCTACCACTTACTAGGTTGACATAGTGTCCTTAGGCCAGTCATTTAGCCTTCCTGTGCCTCAGTTTCTTTTGCTTGATGTCTTCTATGTCCTGTCTCCTTCAATGGAAGATCAAGAAAGGTAGCTCCAAGAGTGTTTTCTGAAATAGAACGATTTTATGTTCTTTTCTTTTTAAAAAAGATTTTATTTATTTATTTGACAGACAGTGAGAGAGGGGACACACAAGCAGGGGGAGTGGGAGAGGGAGGAGGTTTCTTGCTGAGCAGAAAGCCTGATGTGGGGCTTGATCCCAGGACCCTGGGATCATGACCTGAGCCAAAGGCAGACACTTAACAACTGAGCCACCCAGGCGCCCTTCTCAATTTTAGTTCTTATTGTAGTTGTCCTACTCTAGTATAATATGCATTCTAAATCAATTATGTCAGTGTTTATTGAGCTTCTACTATGAGGAGAATCAGTAAGGAATTTATAATCAAGTTGGGGATTTAGGTAGTTAAGTACCATAAGAAAGATATAGCTAAACTTCTGTGAAAGTTCAGACAGATTATTACTGCCTGGAAGTATTTAACATCAGTACTGTCTTTCTTCATTTATTTTGTAAGCTATTAGGTGCTTTAGAATCCATTCTTGAATTTAGGCTTGTTTCATATTATGCCAGTACCATTTCATTTGTATTCCTAAATGTACTAAGTTGGTTGTTTTCTTTAATTTAGCAACATTTCTTTTTTTTTTTTTAAGATTTTATTTATTTATTTGACAGATAGAGATCACAAGTAGTTAGAGAGGCAAGCAGAGAGAGAGAGGGAGGAGGAAGCAGGCTCCCTGCCGAGCAGAGAGCCCGATGCGGGACTCGATCCCAGGACCCTGAGATCATGACCTGAGCTGAAGGCAGCGGCTTAACCCACTGAGCCACCCAGGCGCCCCTGCGACATTTCTTTTTCTATTGTATTTTTTTGAGGTGACTCCAACTCTGCTTACCTTGGTGTCACTTGCTAATTTAATGGATTTACTATCATTTTCATCTTCTGGTTCATTAGTAAAGATTATTAGATAAATTTTGATCCAGGTACTTCTGAAAATACTCTTTATGATTAACTTTGGGGCACTTGGGTGGCTTGGTTGGTTGGGCGTCTGCCATCAACTCAGGTCATGATCCCATGGTCCTGGATTGGAGTCCTGTGTCTGGCTCCCTGCTCAGTGGGGAGTCTGCTTCTCCCTCTGCCCCTCCCCCTGCTTGTGAAGTGCTCTAGCTCTCTTTCCTCTAGCAAGAATAAATAAATAAATAAATATTTAAGATTAACTATGGAACTCTATGTGTGACTCCCTAACTATGTATGCTCATCAAAATAATTTTAGTTTATTACTGAGAATCATAATGTGAGAATGAGAAACCTCTTCTGAAACACAGACTGTACTTACTGCTTACTCTCACTCTTTAGGCCTGTCAGTTCATCATAAAGGGGAAACACTTCATAGAACTTCCTTCCTTGTCTATCACCATTGTCTCCATGGAACTTTTCCATGGGATTAGAGACACCTGATTGTGGAACTGGCTTTAGTGCCCTTCTTGCTGTCAGTGTTAAGTTTATCTAGTTTATCCATCTCCAATTCATTCTTTTTCTTGTTTGTTTTTTAAAGTTTTTTTTTCTTAAAGATTTTATTTATTTCTTTGACAGAGAGAGAGATAGCAAGCAGGCAGAGCAGCAGGCAGAGAGGGGGGGAAGCAAGCTCCCCGCTGAGCAGAGAGCCCGATGCTGGGCTCAATCCCAGGACCCTGAGATCATGACCTGAGCTGAAGGCAGAGGCTCAACCCACTGAGCCACCCAGGTGCCCCTGTTTTTTAAAGTTTTGACTCGAATATTTACCCTTTCTCCAGATTTTCAGGAACTTTGGTCTCTGTTCTTAGCCCTGTGATCTGGCTATAGCAATAAAGTTATTTGTTTATATATGGAATTATTATGCTATCTTGAAGTAGAACAGGAAATTAAATATTAACTTTTCCTTACTATCCAGTTAAATATAAAATGGTTGATATTTAGGAGGGGGTCTGCTTTAATCTTAGTCTTATAAATTATTTTTTATATAAACAGAATTTCTGACATTCCGAGGTTAGGCAGTTCAACTCCTGCATATATATCTTCAGAAAAGCAGGCAGTTGAGTGGAAGAATACATGTTAGCACAGTGCATAACCTAGATAAAGCACTCAGCTGCTGGTTGAATGAATGCACTTTCACCCTGGTGTTAATCTGCAATTTGCTACTGTTCCTCCCCTTTTCTTTGTACTGAGGCTAGTGGCTCCTCCTTCAGTGCAAATAACTTATAGAATGTGTCATTCTTATTTCGTTGTTATATTTACTGTTTGTTAGATAGCATTCACATTTTTCAGAGAGGGAATATGCATTTGTTTGCTAAACCATAAGCAGAAATAAGATTTTTTTAAATGCTTCTCTAAGTAAGTTGACTATTAGATATAAGAGGAATGTATATAAAATATATTGAGCTCCTATTGATGTTAGAAGTTACCTGTGCTTTGTTTTCCATTTTTATTATAATTTATATAATTTAAAATAAAAATCATATTTAATTACTATAAAAACTTAAAAAACCTAAAAAAAATTAATTAAAAAAATCCTAATCCTGTTAACAATAATCTCTTTGTCTGACTTTCTAAGAATACTTGTTTAACTCTGTTAGCCATTGGTAGTTTTCAGTATTTCACTTTTAAATACCACCTATTCATTGAAGAATCAAAGTGCCACTGTGCTAGAAACAGCCTACTTTTTATAAGCACATTCATATTTTTACATATATTATGTTAGTGTCTTAATAATTATTTTAAAAATTACTTCATATCTAATGCAGATTTTTCATGAGAACTCTTGGTGACTCTTGACCCATGAGTGGGGAATCACTGGGTTGATGAATCCAGATTCATGAGCAAGTTCACAAGTCTCTATATGGGTCTTAGATCTTGTTAAACTAGTTTGGATTGCTTCCAATATGTACTAACATTTGTGCAGTTTACTTCTTTTGTCTTGAATAGAGTTCCTAGTTGTAATTATTTATAATTCATTTTCTGAAGGAATTAAATCCAGGAATATTTTTATTTTTTATGTAATTTTTGCACATAATACTTCCTTTTTTTACCCCCATGAATACCAAGTTTAATCGAAATTCCCTTGTCTAGAGAGGAAGATATGAGCTGAGAGAATAGGATCAAAGTAACAGTACTGGTCATACACATAATACTTCTTAAGGACCTTTTTTCCCCCCAGTTCCAGAACACATGTCTGTTTTCTACAACAGCTTTACCCCTGCATTTGGTCTGTGATACCATCTTGTCAATTCTACCTATAACTTCTTACTCTGACTTTGCCTTTTTGACCCTGAAGTTACTATTTCAGGTTTTAATTTCTACTTAGTATATTTTTCTTTTTCTTTCTTTCTCTTCCTTCCTTCCTTTCTCTCACTTGAGATAGAGCACATATAAGCAGGGAGAAGAGCAGAGGGAGAGGGAGAGAGAATCTTTTTTTTTTTTTTAATTAAATTTAATTTTTTTTCAGTGTTCTAAAATTCATTGTTTATGCACCACACCCAGTGCTCCATGCAATATGTGCCCTCCGTAATACCCACCACTTGGGTCCCCCAACCTCCCCCCCCCCCCCCCCTTCAAAACCCTCAGATTGTTTTTTAGAGTCCATAGTCTCTCATGGTTCATCTCCCCTTCCAATTTCCTTCAACTCCTTTCGCTACTCCATCTACCCATGTCCTCCGTGTTATTTGTTATGCTCCCCAAATAAGTGAAACCGTATGATAATTGACTCTCTCTGCTTGACCTACTTCACTCAGCATAATCTCTTCCAGTCCCATCCATGTTGATACAAAAGTTGGGTATTCATTCTTTCTGATGGATGCATAATACTCCATAGTGTATATGGACCACATCTTCCTTATCCATTTGTCCATTGAAGGGCATTTTGGTTCTTTCCACAGTTTGGTGACTGTGGCCATTGTTGCTGTAAACATTGGGGTACAGATTGCCCTTTTTTTTTTTTTTAAGATTTTATTTATTAATTTGACAGACAGAGATCACAAGTAGGCAGAGAAGCAGGCAGAGAGAGAGGGAGAAGCAGGTTCCCTGCTGAACAGAGAGCCCGATGCGGGGCTTGATCCCAGGACCCTGGGATCATGACCTGAGCCGAAGGCAGAGGCTTTAACCCACTGAGCCACCCAGGCGCCCCCAGATGGCCCTTCTTTTCACTACATCTGTATCTTTGGGGTAAATACCCAGTAGTGCAATTGCAGGGTCAGGGTAACTCTATTTTTTTCTTAAGGAATATCCACACTGTTTTCCAAACTGGCTGCACCAACTTGCATTCCTACCAACATTGTAAGAGGGTTTGAGGGGGAGAGAATCTTAAGCAGACTCCTGGGCAACAGGGTGATGCAGGGCAACACAGGCTTGATCTCAGGACCCTGTGATGATGATATGAACAAAAATCAAGAGTCAAATACTTAACAGACTGAGCCACCCAGACCCCCCCTTTTCTTTAGTGTATTGTAGAAACTGCTTGACTGCCTATATTATTTCCATTTCTTCCTATTACAATGTATTTTCTTCCCTATTGTGAGGCTTCTCTCATTTTTTTGCAGCTTTCAGCAGTTTATTTTAGATAACAAATGAACTTTATTATATGGAAATAACCACTCTGATCATAAGATGTCTAGTCTTACAGTTGTTTTCTTTGTATGTGTGCATATATACTCTTTATATCAGATTGGATCAATCTGGGCTTGCCCCCTTTTTAAAAAGTTAATATTCTCCCATATCTGTCTAATTTTTTGCTCTATATTATAGATGTATTATGATTTATGCCTTCTTCTTGGAAATTCAGTTCTTTAGGTTCCCTCTCCCTCCACTCTCCCTCCTTCCTATTCATCCATTGTTTCTGCCCTTTTAACCAGTACTGCAATATCCTTGTAGCTAAATTGTTTGGACAGATCCATGGTTATTTCTTAGAGGAGCAGAGTAATGGTTCTAAAATATAGCTCTGATTTTGTCATCCCTTTTATACATTTTTCATCTCTGTGTTGTGACCAATCTGAACTTTTCATCCTAAAAATTCTTTGTTAGTCTGGCTTCTGCCAACCTCTCTGACTTTATCTCCTATTTTTTTTTTCTCACACCCTCTAGCTACACTAAACCACATGTGGTTTCTAAAATGTGTCTTACTCATGCATATGTATTTGCTCTCTTTTCTTATCCACCTGGTAAATATTTCATTGGCCTTCTAGCCAAGACTTTGGTGGGAAGTTCTTGATCTCCTTAGGCAGTTAGGTTTCTCCTTCTTTGCATCTCTGCACTCTTCTATTGGAATGCCACTAGAATATTTCTAAAATTTTAGAAATTTGGTCTCCTTTGCTAGGCTGTGAGCTCCGTAATAGCAGGGATGTTGTTCTTCTCATCTCTCTCTTTTCAGCACCTAACTCATAGGAAGTGTTTTTTGTTTGAAAAAAATCTGAGATCTGGGAAAAGTACATCTTTAACAATAGCATAAAAGAATTAAATATTCTTTTTAGTTCACTCCAAAGGACTGTGATGGAAAAATTACTTGTTCAAAAAATACTTGTGGGTAGCATAGAAAGCATTGTATTTTTTTAAAGAAATTTTTATTTATTTATATATTAGAGAGAGAGTGAGAGAGAGTACAGGAGAGGGGAGGGTCAGAAGGAGAAGCATACTCCCTGCTGAGCAGAGAGCCTGATATAGGACTCGATCCCAGGACTTCAGGATCATGACCTGAGCCAAAGGTAGTCATTAACCAACTGAGCCATCTAGGTGCCCGAAAGTATAGTATTTTTAAAAATATAAATGTGTCATGAGTGATTAAGAAAATATATAACTGAATAACTCATGCTTACATTTAATAGTGAAGAATAGTTTTATTAACCTTCAGAGAATTTAAGTGAAATGGAAACCTTTTTCTTTTGGTTCGGTTTTTATGTAAGTAAGAATATTTAAGTATATTATATCAACAAATGTAAGTACAGCCTTTAAAACTGGAGTCATGTAATCTTACCATAATGGCTTTAGATTTAAGAAGAATTGGATGAGTTAACATTAGAACAGTGGGGGCATCTGGCTGGCTCATTTGGTAGAGTAGTGACTCTTGATCTTGGGGTCATGAGTTCGAGCCCCATATTGGGGTATAGAGTTTACTTTAAAAAAAAAAAGGTAACAGGGCACCTGGGTGGCTCAGTGGGTTAAAAAAAAAAGGTAACTTTAGAACCATAAACAATAATCATTGGGAAGATGCCATGTTTGGAGTTTCAAAAGACTAACATTATATTCCTATAAAAAATGTTCATTGATAGCATAATTAAGGAGAGAATCCTGTGTTACAATATGATTGATCTGTTCTAATAGTCATCTATTTATGTCCTTTTTTTCTTTCTTTTTTTTGTTTTGTTTTGAGGTTTTTTGCTTAGTCATTCAAAATGATAGGTATTTTCTTTGGTTCTGGAGTTCTTTAGTCTGAGAGTCTCCACATTCTTTCTCATTGTCTACTTGAATGTTAGCCAGTTTAAGTATTTTGTAATTTCTTTTGTCCTGGGCTAACCTACATATATATACTACCATTTGCATATATAGCAACACTTTGTGTTAGTGGCTGCTTAAGTTCTTGAAGTTTGCTTTTCTTACCTATTGTCTTCTTAACTCTTAGCATAGTGTCATAGTGTTTCATACTGCATTATGACAGGCTATACTAATTGATATTTTAACTTCATATTTTTCCTCCCCCACCCTTTTTTTTTTAAAGGTAATGTGGCTTTAGATAACCTACAGATAAAAGAAAATGCTCTGGTAAGTTTTCAAACTATGTTGATCACTCAGTTAATTTGGTAAACTTTCAGAAATTCTTGGTTACTTGGTATCTGGTACCAGGTACCAGATAAAGTGATTGAGTCACTCAGAGAAGGATTACTTTTTGAACTGTTTGCTTTAGGAGAATCTGAGATTAAAATTAGATTTTTTTTTTCCTGTTGATCAAAATGCTCTCTCTTAGAAAGTGAAATGTTTTTCCTTGACTTAATTTGACTGAATAGATTTGTAGTAGACATTTGTCTCACTTTAATTTTCTCCAGAATTATCTTTACATATTTGGTAAATAAGAACTTGACTTTAACAATTTTTCAAATGAATAATTGCATTTTTGGAAATACATTGACAGTCCAGCCTTATAATATTACGGTAATATTAATAGATCAAGTAGATTTTTTGGATTCTAGTGCTCTATCCCCTATTCCTCCTCCCGGTCTATTAGGCCTTAGCCTATCAGACTTAATTTGATTTTACAAAGTCTTAAGAATGAGGTTTTTTTTTTTCTTTTTTTAAGATTTTGTTTATCTGTTTTAGAGAGAGAGAAAAAAAGAGTGAGAGCACACAGACGTGAGGAGTGGGAGGGCCAGAGAGAGAGGGAGAAAGTGAATCCCAAGAAGACTCTGTGCTGAGCATGGAGCCTGATGCAGAGCTTAGTCTCACAACCCTGAGACCATGACCTGAGCCAAAAATCAAGAGTCAGAAAGTTAACCCACTGAGCCACCCAGATGCCTCAAAATGAGTTTATTCTTTAATTAACAGGTCAGATATCTAACAGCTACAGTATGTTTTGTAATCCTAGTGTTGACTTCTGGTTGGATTTCTACATGATGAACTGTGTAATTAAGGAGAGTCTTATACCCAAAGTGCTCAAATGACTGGTCTCAGGGAAGCCAGTTTTGGATATTAAAGATCTTAAGAGTAGAACTTTGTCACGTGGATTAACAATTTATTTTGTTCTGCTGGAAACAACTTGGCAGGCATGCTGGAAAGGGCATGGACCTTGGAGTGTGGCAGACCTGGGTTTCAGGGCTGGTTCTGCCATTTTACCAGCTATGTGACTTTTGGCAAGTTTCTAAGTTTCTGTGAGCATTAGTTTAATCATCTTTAAATTGGAGTTAATAGTACAAAGTAATATAGTATGTCTTTGCTTTTGTGGCCTAAGATTAAAAGTAGTGGGCACTCAAAATATTTAATTTTTTTTCCCTTCCTTTATTTATATAGGGTGCTACAACTTTTTAAATTTTACCCCAAAATTTAGAACGTAAGACTCTTTTGCTGGAGATTGGAGTAAAGGTTATTTTTTTCCCTTTTTAGGAAAATATTTTAGAAGGAAAGAAGTATAAATAGAATTGCAGTGAGGGCAACTGGGCAACTGGGTGGCTCATTCTTTAACTATCAGCCTTCAGCTCAGGTCGGGATCTTCAGGTCTTGGGATTGAGCCCCGCCTTGGGCTCCCTGCATGGTGGGAGGCCTGCTTCTCCCTCTCCCACTCCTCCTGCTTGTGTTCCTTCTGTGTGGCTCTCTGTCAAATAAATAAATAAAATCTTAAAAAAAAAATAAAGAATTGTGGTGAGAGGATATATAAGAGGATATTTAAGAGACAAATTGAACTCTGTTAGTGTAGTTTGAATTTGGGTTATAGTTAAATATAGTAAATTATTTAGTAATTAATAATCTCCATTAATTCAAACTAGCCTCCTTTCCCCAATTAAGTTGGATTAGGTTTTTTTTTTTTTTTTAAGATTTTATTTGTTTATTTGACAGAGAGAAATCACAAGTAGATGGAGAGGCAGGCAGAGAGAGAGAGAGAGAGGGAAGCAGGCTCTCTGCTGAGCAGAGAGCCGGATGCTGGACTCGATCCCAGGACTCTGAGATCATGACCTGAGACGAAGGCAGCGGCTTAACCCACTGAGCCACCAGGCGCCCCAAGTTGGATTAGGTTTTACTTTGACTATGGGTTCTTTACATTTATTTATTTTTTAAGATTTTATTTATTTATTTAACAGACAGAGATCACAAGTAGGCAGAGAGGCAGGCAGAGCAGAGAGAGAGGGGGAAGCAGGCTCTCTGAAACAGGCTTCCTGTTGAGCAGAGAGCCTGATTCGAGGCTCGATCCCAGGACTCTGGGATCATGACCTGAGCTGAAGGCAGAGGCTTTAACCCACGGAGCCACCCAGGCGCCCCTTTACATTTATTTTTTGTGAAAAATCATTTCATGAGGATCGAAGCGCACATGAGCCCAAACTTTTAGAAGTGTATAGTTCAGAGTTTGTATCCTGCATAACATAAAGTATAATATGAATGCCCTTGAATACATTTCCCACCTCTCCAACTTGCCACTGCCACCTTGGGTGTAGAGCTGCTCTCTTAACCACCAGAGAGGAATTTTGTTTTTTGATCTACAAAATGATCAGTATTATGTTTCATTCCTGTTTGCCTTGAATGCTTGCGTAATCAGATGATTGGGTAAACTGATTATTTTAGTTAACTGATTGTTACCTAAAGTGCTATATTTCAGTCACCAGGTTGATAGTATGTACTAAGGTAACAAATTGGTTAGATTGGTTTAATTTTTAGTAATTCTGATTGGTTTAATTTTTAATCATTCTTAAGACTCAAGTGATCATTGTGAATATTGGTATTGCTTAACACTCTGTGAATAAAAAAGTTATTTGTACTTTCTGGTGGTTTGGAATCTGGATAAATGAAAGTTTATTTTTATTAATTATTGGTACCTGTCAATAACTTAATATAAAGTAAATGCTAATTTGGTAAATAGTAAGTGGATAATCTCCCTTTCCTTTAAGATTCTTTTGCTTATTTGCCATACATTTTATTTGAGTGAAAATAATTGTTCAGTTATTGTTTTCATCTAATTTTTGTGAAAGGACTCTTTCTTTTCCTATTTTAGTGTTTCAGGTAAACGGTGCCCATCATTATTTTAGGTTCATGGCATTTCCATCCATCTTGGTTTGGTTTATTAAAACAAGTATTTAGTTTATCCAATTACTTTCTTTAGCTACAAACTCTTTTCCTATTGTTCCTATTTATAGTTTTGTTTCTCTTGTGGTTCTTTCCTCAAAGTCCAATTTGAGTCAGTAGAAATTCTTTTTTTATTTCAGGATGTCCTGAATTACTCAGATACAGAAAATTTATTTCGTGTTTTTTCTGTGAGATGATTGTGTATTGATTGATTGTGTATTTAAATGATGATGTAAAGGTAATTTTGGGGGTGCTTAATAATTTTAAGATGTTTTAAAATTTTTTTCTTTCTTTTGAAGAGTGAGTTGGATGTTCCTTTTAAAGTCAAAGCTGGCCAAATTGGTAAGTAATCTTCACTTGAGTGATTCTTAATCCTTTTAGTTTTTTATTTTTCTGGTGTTATTTGATCTAAAACAAAAATGTGAGAGGTTTTGACTTATGTTGTTTAGATTTTTTGGAGCTCTGGGCCTAATATACATTGTATGTAATACTTAAATACTTCAGAATTTCTGCCAAAAGGGTAGAAAATGACTCTTCAAATGGAAGGACTTTTAAACTGCAATGATACTTTTTAGGTTTTGGTTCTACTACACAAAATATATCTTGATTTTCAAAATTGATATCTAAGTTCTATATGCTTTTTCATTAAAAGTGGAAGTAATATAATTTGCCAAGTACTAGTAAATAAAATTTAAGTGTAGCTTATTTCCCTCATGTTTTGTTCAGTCATTTCACTTGATATACTATGCAGCAACGTGGTGTAGAGGATATGTCTTGGTAAGTAGAAAGTGTTTGCAGCTAAACTCTTACACAAAGGTCATCCATAGCTAGCTTTCCTCTCTGTTGAAGAAATTTTTTAATAGAACACTAACCCATGAAGTCCTCTCAACTGTTCCATATTACCTGATTTTTACTTTTTATAAAAATGTAGTTTACAGCCCTAGATAACTTGCTGTTACTTTAGAATTTTCACTTATGCCACCATCATTCCTTCTACTTCCATCATCCTGCTACTTCACCAGATGGCTTTCCTTCCTCATTTGTTTTGTATTCAGGGGAGGCTTTGTCTTTCACTGTTCTAGCATCTCAGCGACTACTTGAATACTTCTGTTTGAGTTTACTTTGTATCACCTTATACATGTTCGTTTTAATATAAAGTAATGTTTTTATGTTTCTGTCTCTTGAAACAGGTGACACTCCCTTAGATTGAGAGCATCCCTAGGGCAGGCATTATTTTTTTTGCTTGTCTGTTATACTGAGCCATGTGCTGGGTGAAGTGGTGATATTTAGCTGTGGTGATATCTAGAAGTACTGTGGTCCTGCATGCTTAACTGAAATCCTAGAGTAAAGTTAATGCCATTCATTTATCCTTTTTTCCTTAGAGATATTTATGCACACAGTGTTATGTGTGAGACTACGTAGGTAGCTGTGGGAGAGGCAAGGATAAATATATGTTTGTCTTCAAAGAAGTTAGATCCAATTTTAGGACATAGTATTAAAATTGCATTTCTGGGGTACTGGATGAGTTATATGTGACTAAAGAACTTTTACATTATTCATTATGTTATTAGAACTAGGTTTACATTTTAGAAGAGGTTTGCTGAAGTTTCAGAATTTGTTAAAGCATAAAAATTTAATGACTCCCTTCAGGGTTACTCACTGACCCTTTACGTATAAGGATAAAAGCATATTTTTAAAAATATTTGTCCCTTTTTTGGTTTAGGGAGCATTTCTATTAGTTATTAAATTTTTCTGAGGTTAAAATATTACACCTAATCTGTAAAGTCAGTGTGGTGAAGTAAGCTCAAGAATGTTCTGGTTTTCTAAGAGCTAGACATATTTGTGAGTGATCCTTGGTTATCCTTTTACTTAAAGATTTAAAAATTTCCTATACTGTAAATGGAAGGCAGTGATATAACTAACTTAATTCCAGTGGAAGTCAGGATAATAAAGGATGGAAGTCAGGATAATAAAGGATGGGAGGATAATGAATGAGGACAAATAGAGAGAAGAAAAGGTATAGGGAACAGATATCCCTTTTTTGGTGTGCTATAGTTAAAGGGGCATTTCTGACTTTTTCAGTCTCATGCTCACCATAAAGGTAATCAAATTGACTTTTTTTTTTTTTTAAGATTTTATTTATTTGACAGAGAGAGATCACAAGTAGGCAGAGAGGCAGGCAGAGAGAGAGGAAGGGAAGCAGGCTCCCCACTGAGCAGAGAGCCCGATGCGGGGCTCGATTCCAGGACCCTGAGATCATGACCTGAGCCGAAGGCAGTGGCTTAACCCACTGAGCCACAAATCAACTTTTTAAAAAAAGACTTTATTATGTTGGAGACAAGAGGATGTGCATGTGAGCAGGGGAAGGGGTGGAAGAAGGTGGGGGAGAGAGAATCTTGAGCAGACTCCATGCCCACCACCTTGCCCATTGCAGAGCTTCATCTCAAGACCCTGAGATCATAACCTGAGCGGAAATAAGAATCAGATGCCACCCAGCTGTCCCTCAAATCAACTTTTTCAGAGTTTATGAGTTAGCTGCATATGTAACAGTATCTGTTATAAATACCGGTGGTTCTTACTCTAAAGTCATTTGACTTAGAAATGGCCCAGATATACACTGGCATTGCCTCTAGACTCCACCAACATGGTAACTATTTAGGAAACTCAACAGGTTTATAGACAGAAGGAAAAATAAATTTAAAAAAAAAGATTTTATTTATTTGACAGAGAGAGACATGAGAGAGGGAACACAGCAGAGGGAGTGGGAGAGGGAGAAGCTTGATGATGATGCTGGGCTTGATCCCTGCACCCTGGGATCATGACCCCAGCTGAAGACAGATGCTTAGTGACTGAGCCACTCAGGGGCCCCAGAAAAAGTAAAATTTAAATGGAGAAATAATTTGAACCGTGGGAATAGATTCCCAGCTAAAACTGTTTACCAACATAAGGCATGCAGGTGAATCAAAGTAAGCTCCCTTACATGTGTTATTTTATTGCCTCTTCTGCTTATTATGCTATTAGACTGTTCTTTGAACTTCAGAAATTTTTATTTAAAGGTGCCAGTGATTCTGGTGGTATGAGTAGTTGGGTTACTCTGGCATCCACACTGATGACTTAGGTAGATTTATGTAATTTATTTAACTTCTCTGGGAGTGAGTTTTCTGTTTTCAAAATTGAAATAATAGCTGCCTCATTCTTCTTGTATGTTGGACATATCAAATGAGATGATACCAGAAAGTTTAAAAAGTGTAAGCACAGTATGAATAGTTACTTCAAATAGTAATAATATGGAAGAGATCTTTGCAAACTTCAGTGTTGGAGTTTTTTCATTTTTTCCTGAGTGATATACATACTGTGTGTGTGATGGGCTTTGTTATACTTTTTCTCTAAATGCAAAGTGGGAAATGTGTATCTTCTGGAGTAGCCCAAAAAGGAATTTAAGGTTGAAATTTTGTTTCTTTAGATAAATTAACTTTGAAGATTCCTTGGAAGAACCTTTATGGAGAAGCAGTTATTGCGACCCTAGAGGGACTCTACCTGCTTGTTGTCCCTGGAGCAAGTATGTTGTTTTAGGTTATAACCAACCAGCAATAGCATAGTGAAATTAAATGGTTAAGTATTTTATTAAATGGTTAAGTATTTTATTATGTTTAATAAAATAGAAGGTACTTTAAACTAATTATATACATATATGCACATATATATTTTATATTTTACATTTATACATTTTACATATATATGCATATATATTGCCAGAATTGTGCATAAAATATTTTTATGTTATTGTTGGGAAGAATAATTCCAACTGTTTGTTAAATTTATTATCTTCTCTGCAAATAATTATTTTGCAACTAAGCCTTCATTTTCAGTTTGAGATGCATTAAAAATTTGCTTTTGGAGAAGGAAGTGAAATAAGTTTTTAAAAAGTACTGATGTGTTAATCTACAGATTTAAAGAATGGACTTTTTTTTCTTTATTTTGTTGCTTCTCATTTTGAGAGAATGCTCATTCAAAAATGTGTGTGAAATAGGTAATTTTTTTCTATCATAAATGAAAGTATTTTAATTTTTAATGACTATATAAAGCAATAGTGTTTATTTAGGTAATATATTTCGTTCAACTGTTTGTTCAGTTATAAGAACAAGGTAATGTTAAGAAAAGTTTGGATATTTTAGGGAAAAATTACTTGTTTTCCCAACCATAAAGCAAACACAATTTTTATTTTTATATTTTGCTTTCCATGCTTTACTATATACATATTTGATTTGATGTAGTATTTATCACATTATGTATACAACATGGATCTGTTTTTTTACTTAATGTACATATTTTTGGTATATGATGGGGTAATTTTGAAAGGCTGTATGGTATTTTATTGTGCGGTGCCTACTGTTTTGGGCTCCTCCATTGAACATTATAAACACCTCATTCTTATAGGTATCTTTTTGTTCTTTTTTATTATTTCCTTAGGATACATGATCAGAAATGAGATTTCTGGATAAAAAGGATATATATTTTCTGATTGTTGGTAGTCTTAAATTTGGAAAGTCTTTTTATTAATCTGTATTTATAACCAGCTAGTACTGGATGTTATATGTTTTTTATAATTACCCAAAATTTTACTCCTCAGACAAAAATAACTGAAAATTATGTTATATTTTCTGCCTTCCTTCTTTTTCTCCCTTTTACGTTTCTACTCATTCTTTCACCCTTTACCCTTTTTCCTTTCTTCCTCTCTCCCTTTAATTTCTTTCTGTTTCTCCTTTCTGTTTTGATTAAAGCTTTGTAAATAAATAGGAATCATTTATTTATGTTTAAGCTTTTTGTAAAACTAATTTAAAGAATGCAGCTCTTTTGAATTACCAAAAAATGGCTTACAAGACTTGTAAATACACACATAATCATAATGAGTTTGAACTTTTCCTCTTTATTTAATAATTGTATTTCCTAGTATGTGAACTTACCATATATTTTTAGGTATTAAATATGATGCTGAAAAAGAAGAAAAATCCTTGCAAGATATTAAACAGAAAGAGCTATCCCGAATTGAAGAAGCCCTTCAAAAAGCAGCGGAGAAAGGTACAATATGTTTGTTTCACACATGATCTTAGCCAAAAGACTGAGAAGCGATACAATATGTTTGTTTTAGATAAGCTTACATATATTTAGGTTTTAGATATATTTAATGCACTGTAGAGAGGATGCTTTATTAAGCCTCCATAAGTTGTAGTTCCAAAGAAAGAATATTCTTTCAAAATCATATCTCAAAATTTTGACTGTAAGTATGTTAATGACTTGCACTTAGGAATCATTGCCATGTGATTGTTTGATCTCACTGCCAGTTTTATTTTCCCACCTTCCTCAACCAGTCGTTTTTATTGTGCTGTGTTTTAGAGACTTTTCTGTGAGATCTTGCAGATGTGTTTGTTTCTGCCAAATGTTAATAGGTTCCTCCTCTACATTTTTAGGTATATCCATGGGAGATAATGAGGTTCAGCATATCGATATAGTGAAATAAATGTTTAGAGGAAATGGTGCTGTAATTCTATTTCTAGCTATATCTCTATATATTGTATAAGATATTTTTAAAAACTGGTTCTTCAGATTTCAACATTTTAACATCTTACCTTAAGGTTTAGTATTTTTATTTTTATCTAAAAATAAATCTGAGGACGATTTGGATTTGGTTTATGGAGCAAGAATAAGGATAAGATGAAAAAGCAGTCTAGAGAGTGATAAGTTGAAAGACTTTTCCAAACCTCCAGTATTTCTCTTTCAATCAGATCACACCCCAGTTCCTGATTGTATTCAGCATCGTTATCAGATATACTAAGAAATGATACTCAGATATACTAAGATTTTGTTTCCTGGCTTAAGCTGCTGACATTTAATTGAATCAATAAGAAATCTCTCTTAAAAATATTTGCTCATTTAAATTCTTTATCAATTCTTCTGATTCTTTTTGCCTCAAATGCTTTTTCATATACAGAATTATTGATTCTTTTATAAAATATTACTAAAATACTTAAAATACAGAGGAGGCTGTCTTAATGAAAGAAATTTTGAAAAAATTAAAAATGTTTTTCTTTTCTCTTTTTAATACTTGAGCATATTTTGTCTTCTGAAGCTTAAGAATTTATATTTTTATGAAAACAGTATTCTTTTTTCTATTACTTTTATGTGATAAATAAAGCAAGATGAAAATTGATTTGTCTCATGACAATTCAGTGTGATTATTTACTTTTATTCACTCTTGGTTAATTAGTATATGTGGAAATAGTACTGTAAAATGAAGAGAAAGACTTGGAGAGCACTAGAATTTCACTTCTTTCTTGATACAGGTCAGATTAAGTTTATTTTTTAACACACTATATTTAATGATACATATTCATTAGTAGGCATATTGACATATATTTAGATAAATTGGTATATATAATAAAATGTATCATAATATATATATTATATAGCATTATTATACACATATAATTTATTATGTATATACAAAATTAAGCTATATTTTCCCTTTTCAGAAGCAAACCTCCAATTCCTCTTTCTTTTTTATTTTTGGATAGAAATAACTGTGATTGTTTAAAAAATTTTTTTGTGTTTCCAGTGAACTGCAAGAAAAAGCATGTATAGTCTCTCCTGTTCTAGT
The DNA here is from genome assembly GCF_022355385.1 of Mustela nigripes. Taxonomy (NCBI): domain Eukaryota; kingdom Metazoa; phylum Chordata; class Mammalia; order Carnivora; family Mustelidae; genus Mustela; species Mustela nigripes. The sequence goes on along the minus strand of NC_081569.1, from coordinate 41,909,236 downwards.
AGTGGACAGCTTAATTGGCAAATGATAATGTACTGTATGTTCTGTATTGAGTACCTATGAAATTTTGACTCCTGGGTCTTTAATGCTTAGGAAATTCATATGTTTAGCCGTGGCAGAGAGGCTATTAAGGATGACTTGATATATAGGGTCTGAATGTCTGTGGCACCATGTGTAAGTAGGTCTATTAGGCTTATATAGTATATAATAATAGCTTCTTGGATGATAAAATTTAGGTTTTGGTGGGATACAACTTAAATTCAGAAAGTATACTCAGTTTTAACATTACTCTCTTAGATTTTTTCAGAAAAATGTTTTGAGTATTAAAGAGAATTCTGGGTGCCTGGCTGGCTAAATTGGTAGAACATGTGACTCTTGATCTTGGGGTTATGGATTCAAGCCCCAGGTTGTGTGTAGAGATTACTTGAAAACAGTATTTAAAAAAAGTTAAAGAGATGAATTGGGGAATATGGGATAATTGGGATATATGTTGCTATTGGGTTTTTTAATTGCAATACATTTAATTATCTTGACTGAGTACAATTATTTTTCTAGTTTCTGTGAGTATCAGTCACATTTTCATGTATTATTATTCATGCGAATAATAAAAGACACCCTGGTCTTTAGATTCTTTGCATTCCACCATTATTAATAATTATTACTTAATACCATACTTTATTTTGAGGCTTATTATTTTTCTACTTATTTCTTGGTTTTAAAAGCACAAAGTTACCATCGCACATGTATAGAGACTCAGAGAGGTAAGGAAAGTGATTCAACCCCAAGCAGCAGATGATAAAATTGGAAACAAAGTCCTCATGCTAATCTGCTTTAAAAAAGCATTTTTACTTGATATGTTTCATTTGGTAAAATACAGTACTGCCCACAATCGTGGGAAAAAATAAAACTGAGATATAAATGAGTTCATTTTTAAACATTTGGCCCAACAGTAAAAAATAAACTTCTTGATGTTTCTCTCCTTTTATCTTACTGTAGTGAGTTTATTTTCCTGGAAGGGCTATTATAAAGTAAAGGGAGAGATGAAATTCCTAGTGAGGCCAAAGTTTCCCAAATCCTGTATATTCTGTATTTACAATAGTTAATTTTATCTAAATGATATATACATACACTTTAAAATCAAATAGTTTTGCCAAAAAGACTTCTGATGGAAAATGTCAGTCTCCTATTCCACTATTCTTTACCCACTCTTCTTTACCCTTTAGACCCATTCCTTAAAGGGAGCCATGATTTTAGATATACTAATGTTTGTCATTATCTAATCTATTAATGTAAGGTATTATCTCAGCTTTTCTGTTATGGTAGTCAGGAAGTTTACTTCTCTTACCATCTCCTTTCAGTCTAAATTCCCCTCCCTCTCCTCATAATATGGTCATATCATAATTTTGGGGTATTGTCATAATTTTGGGTATTGTCAAAATTTAATTACTATGACAGTGTAATTCACTGTGTAGGTCAAATGTACTATGACTATATTTTCTTTCTTATACAACCTTTTGTTTTTCTTGAATTTGTAAATACTTTTTCATTTGCTTTGTTTTCTGTGTAAATTTATCTTCAATTCTTTACACTTGCTATGTGAAATCTGTTACATGACTATCAGCGTTACTTTCTAATTGCCCCATCCACCTATTGGTCTCCTTCTTGGACCCATTTTTCTCTTGGAGATCTTGCTTTGAAATGGTTTTTTCAGTCCTGCTGCATGCACAGTTGTCATCATAGAATTGGTCTTCATCTGTTTTCTGTGTTTAATTCACTGTTTTCTGTGTCCATTGAGTTTTGTTCATTAGTTTGTTACTTTGCTTTGCTTAAGTGTATCTAGTAGCCTAGTAGCTTTTAAGAAAGGATACATTGGATATAATTGTTAAAATCCTTTCAAGTCTGAAAGTATTTTTTTTTTTTTTTTTTTTTTTAACTTAAGCACTTGTTTTATTTGGCTGGGGATAGAATGCTAGGTTTAAAATTAGAATTGAAGGCAATATTGTTTAGTTACCAGGTACTTTTGAGAACTCTGATGCCAATCTGCTCAACACATTGTTGGAAACAGAAAAATCAGAAAATCTGTGAATCCTGCTGTCAAAAACCTTACATTTTAGTTGTAAAATTAAGAAATGTGCATAATCAATCATAAACAGGAAAATATGTTGAGTCTCATCAAAGAGGTACAGACAAGAATGGTAAGGGAGTTCAGAACAAACATACTACATTAAGCCAAAGATATCAGGGCAGACACTGTGAAGATAAATATTTCAGCTGTATCTAAAAGGTGAGTGCAGAAAAGGAGAGAGGGTTTTCTAGGTAGAGGAGACAGTAAAGAGAGGGAAGAATAGAACATGTATGGGGAACAGCTCAGAATTTGGGAGTCAATGGAATGTAGTTAGCTGTAAGTTGGAAAGCTCGCTTTAGGTCAATTTTAAGAGATTTGAATGCCATGATGGTGACAGTGGTGATGGTTATAACAATGATAGTAGCTAATACTTATTGAGCATTTACTAATTGCCACTCTTTAAAATACTTTAGATGTATTGACTCATTTAATAGTCATAATTCTATAAGGCTATTATTGTTCCCATTTTACAGTTGAGAAGGCTGCAAGTTACATAACTTGTCCTAAGTCACACAGCTAGAAAATGTTAGAGCTCTAATTCGAACCTACTCTGGCTGTACGTAGATCCTATATTTTTAGTTGTGTCATGGTGGACTTTCCATCTGTAACCAGTGAGAGAGTTAGTAGTAAGATTTTCTTTTTCTTTCTTTAAAAACCTAGGAGGTGGTGTCATCAAAGCTGTGTTTTTAGGAAGGTTAAATTTACCTTCGCTTCTGGACTATATATGAGGCGGGAAATGGAGGACAGTGCTATGTAGCCATCACTAATAAGAATGGATAGAAAGGATTCAAACAGTGTATCTAAAGGGAAAAAAATCAGACTAAAATTAACTCTGAGGTTAGAATAACTATCACAGCAATATTTCATTCTGCAAATGGGCAAAACAGTGAGTGAAAAGGGAACCAAAATAGCAGACTTTTGCACTGTTTGAAAATTTCAACTAATTTATTGAGACATTGGCCATAATTGGTATTTGTCTGCCTTGCTTAATTTGAAATTGTTAATTGTTATAATTTCAATTATTAGGAAATTTTGTTGTAATATAATAAAGTTTGTATGTTGAACTACTGGAAATGGTTTCACTGTGAATGTTTCCTTAGAAATAGATGGTTTTGTTGTCACCACATTTTTCCTGTCTGTTACATGATTTCTAATTCTTTGAATTAAGTTTAGACATGTTTTACATGTGAAATTAAGGTGTCTCTTAAATGCTTTGCATTCTGGTTATTGCTGCCATGCGGATGCAGGCGCACATTCAGGGGAGTTCATATATGGCTTGGAAAGCTTTGTTTACAAGGACATCAAGCCTGGTGGGTATGCATGGTTCATTATATCTAGCTATATAAAAAATTATATTCTTATCCATTCTTGAGCTTTTAATGGAGCCCATTTGATAATATACCATTTTTTAAAAGAAAATATGGAAATGTAATTCATGTTTTTCTTCTTTACCATCATTTCTGTTTCCCAGTGTTCCGTAGCCATTTGTTCATTCACTAAATATTTAATGTCGTCTTGTGGAAAGCCCTGTTCTGGATGCCTAATGTTCATGGGGTGAAGCAAGTATGATCTACTGCCCTTGTGGAGCTTACAGTTTGATCTATAGATAACTTTCAAATCCAGGCTGCCTTTCTGACTTTGGTTCTAGAGTGTGGTAGTTTCTCAATTATATTTAATTCCTCTCTGTAGCAGTGGTTTTTACACTTGTAAAAAGCAATAAAATGGAACCATTTTTAGTGAGTGAGACTTTATTTAGAGCCTTGATAAGAAGTGCTCCTCTGGGGTTCTTCAATCCTTCCTGATTTGCTTATCTCTATAGGAATTCCAGAGGCACATGTTGACTATTGTCTTACAGTAGCATAGTGAAATTTGAGGCTTCTCAAAAGGCAGATTTGAGGGCTGAGTGCTTTAAGATTTATAATAGGATTTTTAATATCATAGGGAATTTAATACATACAAGTACATTAAAAATAATTCTGATATATAAAATAATTTGATATATTTTCTATAACTTTATAGAACTTTATATTAGCTTAGTCATACTTAAAATTTGTTTTAATTTAGTGGCAAGTGAGGTCTGTGTTAGAAATGTAAATAATAACATTATGTTGGAATTACTTCTTCAGCTGGAAGCTTCTTTAATATTTTGGTCCTTTTGACCAATGGAAGAAGAATTTGCATGGAAAATTTCATAGCATTGAGTGAAACTACCCTGAAAGACATTTCTCTTTTAATAAAATTTGCCCCTTTAGCAAGTGTAACTTACCATGTTAATTTGTCTCACAATTACTTTATTTAGTATAAAAGTCTGGAACTACTCATGGCTTGCTGTTCAATTTTGTTATAATTAGACCAACTTCCTGCAGTGTGCCAGGGCAGTGTTTTCTGATTCTCCTAGGAGTAATCTGCCTCTAGGGTACAAATGAATTCCAGTGGCCCATTCAAGTCATAACAAAAATCACTGGATAACATTGGTGATAAAAACAAACAACTCCTCCCCCGTCCCCCCCCCCCAATCCCCATAACAGACAGTGGTCACTATAAAGGATAATCCAATTGATTCAGAGTTTCTTTTTTAAAAACACTGCATTAACCTGGATAAAAAAACTAGGCCTAGAATACTGGAAATTCTGAAATGAGAATAGTTAATTTTGTTGATTTGATTTTGATTTTTGATTCATTTGGCTAGGACTTAATGTAGACTCATGATCATTTCATCTTTTTACTTTCTAAGCATATGTTCCTTCCTTATTTTATGTCATTTAAAAAAATTATCCCAAAAAAAGTCAAAACTATTTTCATAATACTAAAATAATATGTGATTTTTCACTGTGCCACCACTGGTGCTGATGGTGCAGAAGCAACGTTAGCTAAAATTGTGGCTGTCTTAGCATGAATCAGGGCAGTGGCACCTAACTTCCCTAGCAGCCAGCCATTGCATTGTTCACTACTGCATAGTCACAGTAAAAAATAAGATGAAACAAAAGAAAAGAGCACTAGTTTCACTTAAGAATATTCTTGGTGGGGGCACCTGGGTGGCTCAGCGGGTTAAGCCTCTGGCTTTGGCTCAGGTCATGATCCCAGGGTTCTGGGATCGAGCCCCGTGTTGAGGTCTTTGCTCAGTGGAGAACGTGTTCCCCCAACCCCCCGCCTGCCTCTCTGCCTGCTTGTGATCTATCAAATAAATAAATAAAATCTTTTAAAAAAATAATGTTCTTGGTGGACTAGGAAAGATTTAGTTTTAATAAACTTAAGCTCTTGAGTATATGTCTTTAATATTTTGTGTGACAAAGAAGGAAATAAATATTAAGCACTTAATAAGGATAATTGTCTCAAGGAAAAATACCTGTGCATTGTTTGAATTGTCAGCTGAACAAGTTGCTTTTTTCCTGGAAAACCACTTGACATGGAAGAGTGATTGACAGACTATTATTCAGATTTGGGTGTTTAGTAGATACTTCAACAAAACAACTTCAAGAAAAAACAGCTGATGATGTTTATTGCCAATGATAAGATTTTTTAGCTTTGATCAAAAATTGGAATTTTGGAAAACTTTATTTGCCACCTGGAGCTTGGCAGCTTCCTAGTACTTAAAGACTTTGCTGATGATATTGGTGGTGATACTAACAAATGTGATTTTGATATTAAATAATGAAATCAGTCAACATTGAGATGATCTGCATAATTCAATGAAGTAATATTTTCATATTACCAATGTATATTAAAAAATCAGATATGTGTCAAAGTCCATTTAAAGTGTAAGGCAGATGAGTTGATTTTAATTCATGTGAAAAAATTATTGATAGAGTCTCAGATTCCAAAATGCAACTAACCTTTAAGAAATTACCACGTGTTGAGTTTGGGTGTAGTATCCATAATAACATGAAAAGATCATGAGGATGTTCCTCCTGTTTTATTACATATCTGTGATTAGGTCATATTTTCTTCATGTGCTTAAATGTAAACAACATTTCAGTAGCCCAAAGGCAGAAGGAGATAGGTGAATCTAGCTGTCTTCTGCCAAGCCAGATATTAAAGAGATTTGTAAGAATGTAAAACAATGCTAATATTTTTACCACAAAGTTTTGTTTGGAAATGTGGTTATATTCATAAATATGTGTTATTAGTGCTATCACTTTTTAATTTTATTTTTTACATAATGTTTTAAAATTATGAATTAATAAATATTTAAAAAATTTTTCCATTTTGATTTCCAATATGGTAGATATCAATAATTGTAACCCACACTAATAAAAAACTTTTTAGGGTTCTCAAGTTAAGTGTGTTAAAAGTATCATGAGACCAAAATATTTGAGGACTAATTTAGAGAGTGATACAAAAGTCATAAATTTAGTATTCATCAGATTAAATAAAACTTTCTCTAAAGAACCTTGTGTCAGTAGATTTTGAAACTACTTGGAGAGTTTTAAACATGGTACATCTAACAGTGAGATCAAAGACGGAACTAGGGGCTAAAACAGTTGTGAAGCCAGGAACATAATAGAAGGTCAGGTAAGAAGAGTGAGTTATGGTAGAATCTAAATCCAGGCAGCTGGACCTGTTTCTGAAAGCTGTTCTAGGCAAGTGGGATGGTTTTAGGGCTTTTCTGGCTTTCTTGTTTCTTTTCAAGTGATATTTCTTTGAAAACTGAAGTCTTTCTCTAAATGTATAATTTATGCATGAAAAAGACTTAGGGACCATCATTATGGCAAGAAATACTGGTAATAGCAAAATCTAGATTCTTTATGTATTTATTAAATATTTTCTACTTGAAACCCAGGGTTTTATTCTTGAAATCAGGGATTTGGTTCTTAGTTTTATAGTGGCAGGACAATTTACTTTAAAATATCAAGGGAGAACAATTTAGGATTTCAAGCCAAATTTCATTTATATTCTATCAAATACTACGTATGTAACATGAACTGAACTTATATATTTTATTATAATGTTCAGATGTGGATTCTTTGATTTGAACAGATGCATATCATGTACTTTGTGCCCATGTATTGGATCATTCTTGTCCTAATGAAGCCTCCTGCCTGGTGACAAGACAGTTGTACATTTCTGTTTTGGTATAATCACTGCTTAATGGAAGTCTATATAAAGTGCAGAGGTAGATGGCCCTGGAGCTGCTTGATGTAGTTGAAGAAAGCTTCAGACAGGCCCTAGTGGACCTGAGATTTGGGGGGCCTCCTAGGAGTTTGCCTGGTGAAGAACTTCAAGGAAAGCAGCTGAAGTTCAGAGAATGATCTATGTATATAGAGAGGTTCATTAGCCATTAGAAAGTTAGGCTTGTTTTGGAAATTACGAATAGTGTTTCTGAAGTGTCCGGTGCAAGGATGAGTAGGAGATACAGAATGACACAGGGAGTTAGGGGTTAAGTCATGAAAGGACCTTTGTGTCATGCAAACACTTTTTCATTTTATCTGCCAGGCTGCAGAGAGCCTTAAAAGAGTTTTGAGCAGGGGATTAACAGGCTGTGAAGGGTACTTTATTTTCTTTTTTATTTTTAAAGATTTTATTTATTTATTTGACAGAGATCACAAGTAGGCTGAGAGACAGGCAGAGAGAGAGGAGGAAGCAGGCTCCCTGCTGAGCAGAGTCTGATGTGGGGCTCAATCCCAGGACCCTGGGATCATGACCTGAGCTGAAAGCAGAGTCTTTAACCCACTGAGCCACCCAGGTGCCCCAGTGAATGGTATTCTAGACAGTATCAGTCTGGTGGCGCCATAGAAGAATGTTTAATAGGAGGTAGAATGGAGACTGGAGACAGGGCAGACCATACAGAGACCACCTTGAGTGCAGGCTAGAGATGATGTCTAGTAGGAAGTGAAATGTAAAGGTTTGTAACTTGGATAAGTGGGTACTGGTTAATGCCATGAATGTGAGGCAGTGCCAAGTAAAAGAGGATGAGGTTTTAAAGAAATTAATTATTAAGCCAATTTCAAAGTACAGTTCACTGTACATTTTTTGTCCCTTTGGTGTTCTTTGTATCCTTGACTCATGAAAGGATTTTGCTTGTGAGGTGTGTCATCCAGAGGAAGTCATCTGTCAGCAATCTACCCATTCATCTCATTTGTGTTCCTGTGTCCCTACCATATACTTAAGAAAACCTCCCCTGAAAGTTTTATATTCTGTCATTATTACATTTCCAATATTTTGATAACATTGAAATTAAAATTAAACTTTGTATTGTGAAAAGTCATAAATATTATAAAGGGCTTTATATATGGATATTTTGCCTAATTTTTGTATAACTGTACTTGCCAAGTTATTTGCTAAATTAAAGGAGGTTATTCTAAAGAAGGTTTGTGAATTTCTGTTTGTATTGAAATAGCAGGTCCGTTTAGAATAAAGTAAAGTGAATTGTACCAAAATTTGCTGTCAGGAAGATTCTCTTGTTTTCTTTTCTGTCCTCTAGTCTGCTAACTTGAATTTTATCCTTTTCTCACTAAAATGCTTCCACTGAGAAGGACGTAAACGTAAAAAGCACAAAAAACATTTTAAGAAACGTTTTAAAGGTCTTGATCGCTCGAAAGGTAGGTAAAAGTAGTTTTTATGCCATGTGTTATTTATGCACATCGCCACTTGATTTCTGTCTTCGAAGGTAAAATGAATGTTAGATCCAATGTAACTTCAAAAATAAGTTTTGTATATTAAAATCTATTAAAATTGTATATTAAAATCTAAAATAAATCTAAAATAAAACAAGGACACCAGAATAGGCTGTCCTTTCTATTGAGTAGTGCCTTAGCTATCCTTTGGTCATTTGATTATGAAGTATGCGAGAATTTCAACTTTTGACCTTGTATTTTTCTATTTTTTATAGATAAACCAAAAGAAGCCAAAAAGGATACATTTTTGGAAAAGTTGGCAACCCAAGTAATTAAAAATGTACAAGTAAAAATCACAGATATTCACATTAAATATGAAGATGATGTAAGTAATTACAACTTATTTAAAGTTAGTAATTAAATGTGTATTTTATGATAGTTATTGATTTATCTAGATATGGGTTGCCTGTACTGGATTTTAAATCCAAGGTTGTTCTTTTTGTTTGTTTGTTTGTTTGTTTGTTTTTTCTGATGAATACACTGCCGTATCTTCTTTCCTGTGTTACACCTTTTTCACTAGGCATTTATACATACAAATATAAAACTACCATATGCTCCTTTCTAAAGGCAATATGACAGATTTTCCAGTTGTCTTCTATTTTTTATTTTGAATTTTAATGCTGTAAGACATATACTGTTACAACTTTAAGGAACTATATTGACAAAAAAATTAGTTCCAAGTGATGATGGAAACTGTCAATTATAATGGTAGTTGGTAGAGAGGAGGCTAAACCCCCAGTCAGTAGACTGCTGGTCCCATTCTCTTTACATTCCTTCAAATTGAATTGAACCTGCACAACTTCCATACATGTGCAAAACTGTATTTAGAAACCACAGTTCACTTATAACCAGAGTTTAATATCAGTTGATTAAAAAACTGCTGATTAATTTTAGTTAATCTAAATATACATTGCTTCATTTTGAAGTTTGAAAAATATGTAAAATAAGCTTGAATTTTTTTATTTACCTAAGATGATGGAAATATTATTCCATCTCTTCTAAAATTTGGATTTAATTAAAGCTGTACTCACATATATAGAATTTATTTTCTTTTCCTGATAAATTCATTATAGAACTTAAATTTCAATAAGACACATTTGTAGTTTTGCAAGATAAACTATCTCTATCTTATATTGACTTTACCTTTTGATTTTATATAGTCATTAAACTGAATTTTGTCAACAAGTAAATGTCAAAAAACCCAACTCATCAATGCCCTTGTTTAAACAAACTTAGCAAAATAAATCAACTCAACACATCATGGAAGTAAAAGAATTATTCTTAAAACTTATGGCTTATTGATGAATGAGAACCTCAGTTTGAACTCAAACTAAGTTTTTTTTACTGAGCAAGTACAATTAGAAAGGTATGTCATGTCTCTCTCGTTAATAAAAAAATAGAGGCATAAGAATGGCCAAGTACATCAATTATGTTTAAGTTGTATCATTGACAAAGTATATTAAAATAATCTAAAAAAATTAAAAAGTGCAGAGGGATCTTTCTTGTATCACTCCTTTTTCAATGTGGTCACCTTAATTATTGTATGTAAAGTAATGAAAACTAGAGTTTAGGAAGTGGGGAGTGGGGAAACTAATAATTCATCATAAAGACACTCACTGGATGATAGTAGTAGTTTGTGGGTAGTGCCTTAGCAAGTGAGGTTGTGTGTTCGTAAATATCCTTCTGAAACTGGTGCACATTATTTTGAGCTAGTTGTCTGTAGGTATAAAAAGATGAGTTTGGGAATAAAGGAGGATATTAAAAACTGAGCTCACAATGTCCTTTGTGCTTCTCAGTTATTCCAGAGCATGCATTTTTGCTACATTGCGAAGGATCTGTGCTCTGGAGTCTATGTGACTATACCCTGGATGCTTTAGAACATTATGTTTTTTTCCCTTTCTCCTGAGTTTCCTTGGTTTCTGTAATGGCCCCCAAATACTCTATAAGACTTGAACATCCTTATGATGTGTAAAACAATGACATTATACACAGTGTGGTACAGTATAACCATGGTGTGTCAGTATAACTTATGAATTGAAGATCAGGAATAGAAGAAAAGTTTCATAGGTTAAGAGTCTGAGGAAATTAATTAGAATCTTGGGCATTTCCTAACAAAGCATTTTGAAAAGTTAAGGGTATTAAAGACTTAAAGAGACAGTTCACATTTCTAAGTGTGAAAATCGTGAATGTTTGAAAAGTAATTTAGTTGCCGTGTTATTCTCTGTGACATCTTGTTCTGTTTATCTTTGAAGAACATCTTTAATGATAGACATAAAGAAAACTGTTTATTTTCCACTATTTAGACAAGAACCTAGTTATTGAGCAAAGAGTTTAATTCATAATAAGAGTTCCACTGGGAAAGTGCCATGTCAATGTCCTGCCTGAAAAATATGGATAATCTTAGCCTTGTTATTCTCTTTTCGCCCCACCCTCAACAAATCCATTTGGGTTGTGACTTACTTGTAAACTAATTGCCCTATGTTGCCCATTGTACAGAGTGGAACATGGATTCACTCTCCCCATCAGTGGATTTTAATGACACCTTTTCTTTTTTGCTAGGTCACTGATCCACAGCAGCCTCTGTCATTTGGTATTACATTGGGAGAACTTAGTCTGTTGGTAATGTTGGCCTTATTTATAATTTTTGTGTAACTTGTTAAATATTCCCAAGTCACAGGGTGAATTGCCTAAAATCAACTATGGGTACAAATAGCTATTTTATTTTTATGTATAATTTTTTCACAGTTTTTCTAGAAGTTCAGAATTTATTGTGATGCTGTTATTACATTCTCTAATTATTTTGATTTGTCTTTGAACTTAAATATCAAAATACCAATATCAAACATTTTTAAAGAATTAAAAGCTGTGGGAAAACAAGTGGGGAAATAGGGAAAAGTAAATTTTTATAGATCATGTTCTCATTCTTGGTATAGGCAGGTAGACTTTCCAAATAGCTTGTAAATGTATATTTGTACCTCTGTGTGTGTGTGTGTGAGAGAGAGAGTGTGTGTTTGAGTATTATATTGAGATGTATATAAGGTCGTTTATTTTGGTTATATATTTTATTTTACATGTTAAAATTAAAAAATTTATAGGGGCGCCTGGGTGGCTCAGTGGGTTGGGCCGCTGCCTTCGGCTCAGGTCATGATCTCAGGGTCGTGGGATCGAGTCCCGTGTCGGGTTCTCTGCTCAGTAGGGAGCTTGCTTCCCTCTCTCTCTCTCTCTGCCTGCCTCTCTGCCTCCTTGTGATCTCTGCCTGTCAAATAAATAAATAAATAAAATCTTTAAAAAAATTAAAAAATTAAAAAAAATTAAAAAATTTATATTTCATTTTATTATACAGTTTGGTTTAAGATCTTTAAGGGTAGATAGTATGTACATTCATTCAGGTTGGACATTTTCCCCTCTATTTTCTGTGGACAGCTAAGTGGTAGGAAAAATGTTTTAAGGTTAAGGACAGTGAACAGTAAATCTTGCTGGGTACATGTTTGTCTTAATGATAGTTATATGGAGAGCGCCTTAGTGTAAGGAAAGAAGAGGAAGAGAAATGAGAGAGAAGTGGAGTACCAGAGAAACAGAAAAAGGACATGATTACATAAAGGCCTTCAGAATGATATTTCCAAACAGATAAATAGAGATGTCCATCAAATTGAAGACCAAAGCACAAACAAACAAACAAACCCTGGAGAAACAAAGTTAAGGGAGTCAAGGAAGCTAGTGTTTGTTTATTTTTTTAAGATTTCTTTATTTATTTGACAGAGAGAGAGAGAGAGATCACAAGTAGGCAGAGCCTCAAGCAGAGAGAGAGAGGGGGAAGCAAGCTCCCTGCTAAGCAGAGAGCCAGATGCAGGGCTCGATCCCAGGACCCTGAGATCATGACCTGAGCAGAAGGCAGAGGCTTAACCCATTGAGCCACCTAGGTGCCCCAAAGCTAGTGTTTATTATACTGTTTTTCCTCTGCTTCTTTCCAAAATGATTTTTAAGTGGTTTTGATTAAAAAAAAAAAAAAGAAATATACAATAATAGGGACTAGAGATAATTGCTTCAGAAAAACCAGACTAACAGTATTAGTCATAAATGAGCGCAATAGTTTATGTTGAGCTTCTCGCCAACAAAATTAAAAATTAAAAAAATAGTTATGTACCTCTCATTGACTGAGAGAGGCATCCTAGTGTATAAGAATGATATGTAATTTCCTTAGTGTGTATTGTTGTTTGATTCTCTGTATCTTTTCTCAGACTCTTCATACTGTTTTCTTTGCCTGTATTACTTTCTTCCCTTTGTCTCCCCGGTGATTCTGTTCAGGTTTTAATTCTTATGTTAGATATTACCTTGTCTTTCTTACTCCTTTTTTACTTTCCTCTTAGAATTTATCATTCTTTCTTTTATGCTCCCCATTATATTTTATTATAGTACCTGTCACATATTATTGTACTGGTTACCATGGTGATCTTCTGTCTAACCTTCATTCATTCACTCATAAAATTGTACCTTTATTTTAGAATTTTTGCGATGATTAAATGAGATAGTTTGTGTAAAGTATTTGGTACATGTGTGACTCGGTTATTTCCTGCTTCAGCTACTACATTGACTATAATAACAACAGTAACCCCAAACTTATTTCTTTCTGTATCCATATCATTCCTTTTTTCCATCTTTGCAATTACAATCTATCTCATATATAGGGTAATCTTCCCACCTCTGATCTGGATCCTATCCTCCCCATGTCCTGGGAGTCTTTTTTCCTCCCTTTCTCTCTGCCTCTTTTCCTCCCTTCCTTCTTTCTTTCCATCAATTTCCTTCTCTTCTCTAAATCTTCAACTCCCTTTCCTCCCACTTTTCTCTTCTACCACTCCTTACTGTAAGCTAAATTTAAACACATTCAGGTCTGCCTTTTACAACCAAACTAAAAAGGCCCTCCTGAACCTTCTCCCACTCCACCTAGGCCCCATCTAACTGCTACCTTCTTTTCAACTCAACTTTTTGAGAGAATTCTCTACCTTTACTATCTTTGTTTCCCCCACCCCTGCTGGTTCCTTGCCCATTGACTCTGCTACTCCTCTGAAATTTTTCCTTTCAAGTTCATTAGTTACACCCTGGCTGCTCAAAAAACTAATTTAGTTTATCTCATTTGACATTGTTGGTCATGCCGACTTTCTAGAAATATGATCATGCTGTTATTTCCATATTCTTGTGGCTTTCTTTGCAATAATTATTTATTTGATTTTTTAAAAGAATGTGGAGCTTCACCATTTTATAGGCTTGCTCTCTCTCGCTCTTTTTTTTTTATTCATACACAATTACTTCCACACAGATACAAAGTATCTGTGAACTCAGTTAAATTAGAACCTCCTCTTTATCCATTCTTCTGTTGAAGGACATCTTGGCTCTTTCCATAGTTTGGTGATTGTGGACATTGCTGCTATGAACACTGGGGTACATATGGCCCTTCTTTTCACTACATCTGTATCTTTGGGGTAAATACCCAGTAAGGCATTTGCCAGGCCGTAGGGTAGCTCTATTTTTAATTTTTTGAGGAATTTCCACACTGTTTTCTAAAGTGGCTGCACCAACTTGCATTCACACCAACAGTGTAAGAGGTTTCCCCTTTCTCCACATCCTTTCTGTTGTTTCTTGCCTTATTAATTTTTGCTGTTCTAACTGGTATAGCGTGGTATTTCAGTGTGGTTTTGATTTGAATTTCCCTGACGGCTAATGATGATGAACATTTTTTCGTGTGTCTGTTAGCCATTTGTATGTCTTCTGGTGTAGTAGTGTCTGTTCATGTCTTCTGCCCATTTTTTTTTTTTTTTTGACTTGATTATCTGTTTTTTGGTGTTGACTTTGAGAAATTTCTTATAGATCTTGGATATCAGCCCTTTGTAGTGTCTTTTGCAAATGAATGTTTTCTCCCCATTCCATGGGTTGCCTCTTTTTGTTGACTATTTCCTTTGCTGTGCAGAAGCTTTTTATCTTGATGAAGACCCAAAAGTTCATTTTCACTTTTTTCCCCTCGCCTTTGGAGACGTGTCTTGAAAGAAGTTGCTGATGTTGAAGAGATTACTGCCTATGTTCTCTTCTAGGATTTTGATGGATTCCTATCTCACAATGAGGTTTTTCATCCATTTGGGTTTATCTTTGTGTATGGTGTAAGAGAATGGTCAGGGTTCATTCTTCTACATATAGCTGTCCAATTTTCCCAGCACCATTTATTGAACAGACTGTCTTTTTTCCACTGGATATTTTTTCCTGCTCTGTTGAAGATTATTTGACCATAATGATGAGGGTCCATATCTGGGCTTTCTACTCTGTTCCATTGGTCTGTGTGTCTGTTTTTGTGCCAGTACCATGCTGTCTTGGTGATCACAGCTTTGTAATAAAGCTTGAAATCAGGCAGCAGGATGCCCCCCAGCTTTGTTTTTCTTTTTCAACATTTCCTTGGCAATTTGAGGTCTTTTCTGGTTCCATACAAATTTTAGGATTGTTTGTTCCAGCACTTTGAAAAATGTGGATGGTATTTTGATTGGAATGGCATTGTAAGTATAGATTGCTCTGGGCAGCATAGACATTTTAACAATGTTTATTTTTCTGATCTATAAGCATGGAATGTTTTTTCATCTTTTGTATCTTCTTCAGTTTCTTTCATAAGTGTTCTGTAGTGTAGTTCCTCGAGTATAGATCCTTTACCTCTTTGGTTAGGTTTATTCTAAGGTATCTTATGGTCCATATATACAATGGAATATTACTTAGCCTTCAGAAAGGATGAATACCCAACTTTTGCATCAACATGGATACGACTGGTGGAGATTATGCTGAGTGAAATCAGAGTCAAGCAGAGAGAGTCCATTGTCATATTGTTTCACTTGTGGAACATAAGGCATAGCATGGAGGACATTAGGAGAAGGAAAGGAAAAGTGAAGGCGGGGAATCGGAGGGGGAGATGAACTATGAGGAACTGTGGACTCTGAGAAACAGACTGAGGGTTTTGGGGTTGGGGGATTTGGGGAATGAGCGAGCCTGGTGGTCGGTATTAAGGAGAGCCTGTTTTGCATGGAGCACTGGTGTTATACGTAGACAATGAATCTTGGAACACTACATCAAAAACTAATGATGTAGTATATGGTGACTAACATAATACAATAAAAAAAAAAGAAATAAATTAGAACCTCCTCAATTCTATTTTCACTGTTCCTTTGATTTTGTCATATAGACAGGGAAGGAAACAGCTCACAGTTTAGCTCATGGTTAACTAGGTGTCATTTCTTTTATCTAAGTTATTTTGTTATAGTTTATAAATATTAGAGTACTGTTTTATGATATATATACTTTGTTTCACAGTTACTTTTTTCTTTTAGACTGCAAATGAACACTGGACTCCATGCATATTAAATGAAGCAGAAAAAATTATATACAAGGTATTAGACTGGATTAAGAATTTCTTGTTATTTTTCTAGGTACAAACAATGTGCAACTGGAGTAGGAGTTAAAATTGTAAGGTCTAGTTTGGGCTCTGCTACTTACTTTGTGACCTTCTGTAATCACTTACCTTTTCTGATGTTTAGGTTCTTCACCTAGCAAAAAAAAATCAGATAAAATTAATATTTCCCAAGTTGTATTTTATGGAGCATTAGGTAATTGAGATATTAGATTTGTAGAAAAAATATTCCCTGATCAAGATTACTTACCAAAGTACTAAACTGTACATAGTTAAGCTGTAATCACAGGACTTCACAATACTTTAAATATGCTAATAAACATTGTGAATTTTTCAAGAGGGTTGTCTAGTATGTTGCTGTTGCTTTCCCACCTTACTGTTCTAGAATCCCCTCCCTCGCCCCTCTTTCTAAACAGTCATTCATATCTACTGGAGGAATCATGTCTTTCTTATTCAGCAAAACATGTACAAGAGTAAATTCTGTTAGTTGTTACATGTTACATGTAACAAGTCTGTTAAAGAGTAAATATTTGACAATTTAATGAGTTAATCTCCTTAGAGAGTGTTGCTGGAAGCACAATTTACTGAATGCTAAGATTAATAATAAAGTCCATGAATAATAAAGTCCATGAATGCTTGTTTTTTTTCCCATTTTTGCTTTATTTTTTTTCCTTTAAAAGTTCAAAATGGGGGGAGGGTATGTACTATGGTGAGTGCTGTGAAGTGTGTAAACCTGGTGGTTCACAGACCTGTACCTCTGGGGCTAATAATACATTGTATGTTTATAAAAAAATTTAAAAATTTTTTTTAAAATTTCAAAATGGCAATTGGATAATTCTAGGGTGAATGTGAGAATAATCTTTTAATATTGATCATAATTTTCATTTGTCAGTTGCTTGACATCTTTTATTTTTCTTTTATAGCTTATACGACTTGATAGTCTTAGCGCCTACTGGAATGTAAACTGCAACATGTCTTACCAGGGATCAAAGGAACAGATCTTGGTAATTTCAATTTATAACTGGAAGAGCTAACTCTACTCCCTAAATTTTTTTAACTTAAGAGGTCTTTAATGAGCACAGGGTATATTTTTTGTTTAAGTTATATTAAACCAAATGAGAATTGTGAAACAGCTCTTGAAATCCACTCCTTTTTAATCTAAAAAAAAAAAAATTTTTTTTTAAGATTTTTTAAAAAATTTATTCATTTAAGAGAGAGAGTATGAGAGCAGGAACATGAGCCGGGAGGAGTGTCAGGGGTAGAGGGATGAGCCAAAGGCAGATGCTTAATTAACTGAGCCACCCAGGTGCCCCCGAATGAACTCTTTATAAAAGCACTTATGGGGGAGCCTGGGTGGCTCAGATGGTTGAGTGTCTGCCTTCAGCTCAGGTCATGATCTCCAGGTCCTGGAATCAAGCCCCATGTGGGGCTCTTAGCTCAGTGGGGAGTCTGCTTCTCCCTTTCCCTTTGCCTCTCCGCTGCTTGTGCTCTCTCTGTCTCTGTATCTCTCTCAAATGAGTAAATAAATAAATCTTTAAAAAAAAATCTGCATCTAAACTTCTGGAGGGAACTATTTAAAAAAATAAATAAAAAGCACTTATGATTTTGAAGATCTTTGTGAAATCATTTACTACACAGTGGGGTAATAACCTATACTATTAAACTAAAACTGCTCTTATGGTTTTATGCTCTCATTTTGATGGCATTACGTTGCATTTCATATAAGAATGATTACTTATAGAGTATTATAGAGAAAGATGGTACTTTCGAGATATAAAGAATATATCCTTAGGAAATTTTCTTTTAAAGTATAATTGATCTTAGAAAATATTTTAAGCATTTGTGATGATGATTTCCTCAACAGTGAAAGGCTAATTCAAAACTTCAGTGTGCTAAGTTAATCTTAGTCATTTTTATATACTTAGAGGAAAAAAGAAGAGTTGAATTTTCTGAACTTGAATTAATTCAAGATTCTTTCTCTTATTGCTCAGAAATTCTTTCTCTTATTGCTCAGAAATTGCTTATTGTAACAAATAATTTGCCTTTTTCTAGAAAGTGTTTGAAATCCTAATTCATGGATGTTTAGTTCTTTTTTTATTTTTAAAGATTTACTTATCTTTTTGAGAGAGAGGCTAAGAGAGCCTGTGCAAGTGCATGGGGGGAGGGATTGAGGGAGAGAGAATCCTGAAGCTGACTTCCCACTGAGCCCAGAACCTCACCCCAAGATCCTGACCAGAGCCAAAATCAAAAGTTGGCCACTTAGCCAACTGAGCCACCCAGGTGCCCCAGTTTTTGTTTTTAAGTCAGAGGGGAACAGGGTGTGATAAAACTTTTAGATATTTTAGAATTTTTAAAAATGATCTACTTCTATATTTTATTCAGAAGAAATATATCCATAAGTAATGCTCATTGTATTTTTCTTATGGACTACTAATTACAAAGAAAAGAATAAAGATATAGCTTTAAGAACCATATGTGTAGCTGAACATGTGTGCATTTTTTTTCATTCTCATCTTCAATTTTCTGTTTAGGATCAGCTGAAAAGTGGAATTCTTAGAAGTAGCAATATACCTGTAAATCATCAGTACAGTAAGTAGTGGTAAAAGTTTATTTCATGTTATAGGAAGTAAAGGATTAAATACTCTGTCTCAATATATTTTTTCTGGTAAGGTTACTTTGACAAAGAGGAAGAATTTTATATTTTAGTTTTATAATGTTTTTATTTTAGTTTTATAATATATTATAGTTTTATAATTAGTTTTATATATTTTAGTTTTATAATAATATATTTAGTTTTAAATAAAGTTTTAGTTTTGGATTATAACAAATTGTTAAGGAATAGATTATGACACATACGCCACTGGAGAATAAGAGAAGAGGGTAGTAGTGTTGTAGTTTACTCCCAACAGCTAAACAACCTTGACCTCCATGTTTCCTTCTTGTTATCACCTTTGTTTTAGGAATTAGGTTTTCTTTCCTTTTTTTAATAACTAAATCCCTGAGATTTTGGTATTCAAGTCAACCTTGCCATGTCACTATTAGAATGTTATGACAAACCAACCACTCGAGAGATTTTTCTAAGTGGCTTTTCTAATTCTTGGTATCCTCATCTTTACTTATTTTTAAATAGACTGCTAACAAAGCAGACTATTTATTTGTGCCATCTATTTTCTCCATTTTAGTTTCATTCCAAAGAGGCTATTTTTTTTTTCATTTTATATGTGAGAATTTTCTTTTTCTTTTTTTTTTAAATTTCTTTCCAGCATAACAGTATTCATTGTTTTTGCACCACACCCAGTGCTCGATGCAATACGTGCCCTCCTTAATACCCACCACCTGGCTCCTCCAGCCTCCCCCCACACCTCTTCAAAACCCTCAGGTTGTTTTTCAGAGTCCATAGTCTCTCATGGTTCGTCTCCCCTTCCAGTTTCCCTCAGCTCCCTTCCCCTCTCCATCTCCCCATGTTCTCCTTGTTATTTGTTATGCTCCACCAATAGGTGAAACCATATGATAATTGGCTCTCTCTGCTTGACTGATTTCACTCAGCATAATCTCTTCCAGTCTCGTCCATGTTGCTACAAAAGTTGGGTATTCATCCTTTCTGAAAAAGGCTATTTTTTTTTTTAATTGAGTATACCCCTTTATGTTTCTTCAGCTTTCATGCCCATCTTCTTCCATATTCCGTATTACTCTGGTTCACTGTTGTTTTCTTCATATTCTTTTATAGCTGACTGCCTTTATGTAAGAGTTGGCACTTTCTTTTTATGTTCACAGATGTATTTAGTGATGATGTTTTCAGATGAAAACAGAGAAGTATTTATTTTCATTTGTGAAAGAACTAGCTCAGAAGAATCTACAACTTCATTTATAAGTGGTATCTTCCACTTATAAAAACCTCTAAATAAGTTAAAAATTTTATACAATCTTATGCAATTGTAAATACTGTAAGATATCACAGTTTATCTTATTTTAATGCTATTCACAGTTAAATGTATCGTATTACTTTGCCTTGTTTGTCACCTTACCTAATACACCTTTTCATGCTAGTTTTTAACTTCAAGAATATTTTTTGGCTTGATTCTAAGATTATATATGTAATGGTTGTTTTGAAAAATTGTGAAGTGGTAAGGACTTTTTTCTTGGTAATATGTATCTAATTTGTGATTCTGTTCCTAAATTTAATTTGTGATTCTGTTCCTAAGTTCTGCCAATGAGTAAATAAGACAAATTAATCAAATTTTGTTTCCTACCTTGTGTTAATATTTTTAATGAATACTAAAGTGATTAAATGTCTTGTAGTAAGTAAGAGAAGCCTGATTTTACACAGACTGAATAAGTAAGAGTAGATTGTCTATTACTTTTGTACATTTTTACTTAGAGGTGTAGGACTCCAATTTCATCCTTGGAGATTCCACTTTAACTTGCAGTTCGTATTACACAGATGAATAGTTGCTTGAATATTTTTTGGTAGTGATTTTTTACATTTTTTGCATTTTTTTTAATTACTTTTCTATACTTTCACTGTAACAGTGTTCTCATAATTATATACAGTTGTTCATATGTAAGGGCATATAAACATATCTATGTCTTCCCTTGTGATGTAAGTTTTCCAGCCAATATCAGCTTCTGCAAAGCTCTACATGAATCCTTATGCGGAAACAGAGCTCAAAACACCCAAACTTGATTGGAACATAGAAGTACAGAACATTGCCATTGAGTTGACCAAACCTCAGGTAAGATTCAGGTGGTCATTTCTAGTTTTGATTAGCTTTGATCTCAACTGCTTTTGTCCTTTGTGATTATTCCTTCTCCAGTACTCTAGTAGTTCTTTTATATACTTACATTTCTATTCTATTTATATATATATATACACAAACACACTCATATATGTATGTATGTGTATAGGTGTATATATATTTTTAAGAAAATAAATACTAAATTTAAGAAATCATTTCCTTCATTTTATCTGGTCTTTTCCTTATTGATGGAGAATCTTACCAAATTATAGCAAATGACATTATTTCCATTTAATTTGCAATTGATGGAAGATTTTAATGTGATTTGTTTCTCATTCTTATTATATGCCCTGGGAGTTTAGACAACAGATGGAGAACTGGAAGTAAAAGGAGGACAAGGGATTTAGTTAAATGAGCTTTTAGCTCAGTGCAGCCCAATAAGAATACACAGTGGTTCCCCTTCCCTGTGGTTTCATTTTCCTTGGTTTTGGTTACATGGGTCAACTGTGGTCTGGAAGCAGATGATTTCTTTCTGATGTATGGTCAGAAGGTCAGTAGTGGCCTAACACTGTGTCACTGTGCCTACATCATTCACCTCATTTTATCTCACCATTAGGTGTTTTATCACAAGAAGAAGAAGGATGAATGCAGTACAATAGGATATTTTGAGAGAGAAACGCACACCACATTCACATAACTTTTACTACAGTATATTGTTAGTTCTATTTTATTACTAGTTATTGTTGTTAATCTCTTACTGTACCTAATTTATAATTTAAACTTTGTCATAAGTATATATATGTGTAGGAAAAATATATCATATGTAGGGTTCAGTACTATCCATGGTTTCAGGCATCCACTGGGGGTCGTATAACATATTCCCTGAGGATAAGGAAATATTACTATAATGCGGTTTGTTTTTGTAATTTTAAATTTTCTAGTAGCCACATTAGCAAAGTAAAAAGAAAAGATGAAATTAATTAATAAAATAACATTTTATGTAAGCTAACATTTCCAAAATATTAATCATTGTAAAAAATTGTTAAGCTATTTTACATCTTTTTCTTTTTCCTAAGAAAAAGTCTTTGAAACCTATTTTTAAACTTAAAATACATTTTTTTTTTAAGATTTTATTTATTTATTTGACAGACAGAGATCACAAGTAGGCAGAGAAGCAGGCAGAGAGAGAGGAGGAAGCAGGCTCCCTGCTGAGCAGAGAACCTGATGCGGGACTTGATCCCAGGACCCTGAGATCATGACCTGAGCCGAAGGCAGCGGCTTAACCCACTGAGCCACCCAGGCGCCCCTAAAATACATTTTTTATATTTTAAACTTAAAATTTTATTTTAAGTTTATTTTAAACTTAAAATTTTATTTTAAGTTTATTTTAAACTTAAAATACATTTAAGTTCAGACTACCCATATTTTAAGTGGTGAATAACCACACTGTAACCATTAGGTAGTAGTGCATTAAGAAAAACCAAAAGGTACTCATGAAAGAAATTGAGGAAGACACAAAGAAATGGAAAAATGTTCCATGCTCCTGGATTGGAAGAATAAATATTGTGAAAATGTCTATGCTACCTAAAGCAATCTACACATTTAATGCAATTCCTATCAAAGTACCATCCATCTTTTTCAAAGAAATGGAACAAATAATTCTAAAATTTATATGGAACCAGAAAAGACCTCGAATAGCCAAAGGGATATTGAAAAAGAAAGCCAACGTTGGTGGCATCACAATTCCGGACTTCAAGCTCTATTACAAAGCTGTCATCATCAAGACAGCATGGTACTGGCACAAAAACAGACACATAGATCAATGGAACAGAATAGAGAGCCCAGAAATAGACCCTCAACTCTATGGTCAACTAATCTTCGACAAAGCAGGAAAGAATGTCCAATGGAAAAAAGACAGCCTTTTTAATAAATGGTGCTGGGAAAATTGGACAGCCACATGCAGAAAAATGAAATTGGACCATTTCCTTACACCACACACAAAAATAGACTCAAAATGGATGAAGGACCTCAATGTACGAAAGGAATCCATCAAAATCCTTGAGGAGAACACGGGCAGCAACCTCTTCGACCTCTGCCGCAGCAACATCTTCCTAGGAACAACGCAAAAGGCAAGGGAAGCAAGGGAAAAAATGAACTACTGGGATTTCATCAAGATCAAAAGCTTTTGCACAGCAAAGGAAACAGTTAACAAAATCAAAAGACAACTGACAGAATGGGAGAAGATATTTGCAAACGACATATCAGATAAAGGACTAGTGTCCAGAATCTATAAAGAACTTAGCAAACTCAACACCCAAAGAACAAATAATCCAATCAAGAAATGGGCAGAAGACATGAACAGACATTTCTGCAAAGAAGACATCCAGATGGCGAACAGACACATGAAAAAGTGCTCCATATCACTCGGCATCAGGGAAATACAAATCAAAACCACAATGAGATATCACCTCACACCAGTCAGAATGGCTAAAATCAACAAGTCAGGAAATGACAGATGCTGGCGAGGATGCGGAGAAAGGGGAACCCTCCTACACTGTTGGTGGGAATGCAAGCTGGTGCAGCCACTCTGGAAAACAGCATGGAGGTTCCTCAAAATGTTGAAAATAGAACTGCCCTATGACCCAGCAATTGCACTATTGGGTATTTACCCTAAAGATACAAATGTAGTGATCCAAAGGGACACATGCACCCGAATGTTTATAGCAGCAATGTCCACAATAGCCAAACTATGGAAAGAACCTAGATGTCCATCAACAGATGAATGGATCAAGAAGATGTGGTATATATACACAATGGAATACTATGCAGCCATCAAAAGAAATGAAATCTTGCCATTTGCGACAACATGGATGGAACTAGAGCGTATCATGCTTAGCGAAATAAGTCAAGCAGAGAAAGACAACTATCATATGATCTCCCTGATATGAGGAAGTGGTGATGCAACATGGAGGCTTAAGTGGGTAGAAGAAGAATAAATGAAACAAGATGGGATTGGGAGGGAGACAAACCATAAGTGACTCTTAATCTCACAAAACAAACTGAGGGTTGCCGGGGGGAGGGGGTTTGGGAGAAGGGGGTGGGATTATGGACATTGGGGAGGGTATGTGATTTGGTGAGTGCTGTGAAGTGTGTAAACCTGGTGATTCACAGACCTGTACCCCTGGGGATAAAAATATATGTTTATAAAAAATAAAAAATTAAAAAAAAAAAAAAAAAAAAAAGAAAAACCAAAAGGAAGAAGCTAGATTTGCTCTTCTCTTTACCTTATCTACAGTCCTGTGTGTGTGTGTGTGTGTGTTTTCCTCCATTTGAGTGGTTTACCAGGCGCATGCAGAGTTTTATTGTTGGTAAGATGGGCAATTAGATAGCTTTATCTTGCTTTAGTTATATAATGATTTTCTGGAGCGGTTTGCAAATCAGCTCATAGATAGTCCATGCTGAAATGATGGTCTAATGGAGAATATGTAGTTTTAGAAACAACCATATTCTAGTCCCTAGTTGCAAATAGCATGTGTGTTGTTTCAGTGGGCCTTTATTGCGCACTGTAACGTGTTTGAAAATAGGATATATTACTATTGATGGTACAGCTGTTTATTTGACAGCACTTTTTTCTTTTTGTAGTAGAACTTAAAAATTATGTTACAACTTATAATGAATGTCATCTTAAATTTGATGAAATATGATATTAATAGGCAGGCAACGATGATATTCATTGTTCAGGGAAGTTAGAGTTTTACTATACTGAAAATATACTAAAATTTGGTGTTTATCTCTGTGTTCAATGTAATAAATATAACTATTTTTTTGTTTTAATAGTACTTAAGCATGATTGACCTTTTGGAGTCAGTGGATTATATGGTTAGAAATGCTCCTTATAGGAAATATAAGCCTTATTTACCACTTCATACCAATGGTCGACAATGGTAAGTTAGACTCTTTTTTTTTTTTTTAAATGAGAAACATATAGTTAGGAACTCTCAGATTTAAGAGACCTTTAAAGCCATGTAATGAAGCTACTCTTTTTTTTCTTGATAGACATGAGAGGGATATCTTACATATTATGTCTTTGTTACTTTTCTCGTATATACATTCTCTTGTGATCTTGCTTTTAGACTGTTTCGAATTCTCAGCTTAGCATTAAGACTTTAATCACGTTTTGGTCTTAGTGCTCTTTAGTCACCACATGGGCTCAACGTTACAACCATATTGAGATAGTAATAAATTTGCATAACATGTCATTTTGTGTCTTTATGATTTTGCTTTGACATACCCTCTTACTGGAGTAATTAGCTCATTTTGCAATTTGTTTAAGCTGGAGAATTGTACTGGGGAATTGAAATGTTAATTACTGGGCTCTTAGAGGAGAACAGTTAATAAGAACAAAAAATGTAACAACATAGATCTAAAAAGTAAAAGCCATTTTCCTGCTGCTTCTTAAACCTTTGTTTTCAAATGTGCATTAACAAAATTTGATTTGCAGGTGGAAATATGCAATTGATTCTGTTCTTGAAGTTCATATAAGAAGGTATACACAGATGTGGTCATGGAGTAACATAAAAAAACACAGGCAGTTGCTCAAGAGTTATAAAAGTGCCTACAAAAGCAAGCTAACCCAGACTAAAGTCCCAGAAGAAATACAGAAACAAATTCAGGTATAACTCATATATATTGATGAAAACTATTCTTTGTTAAATCATCCTTTAAGTTTTCCTAAAATAATTTGAATTAAAATATAATTTTAGAAAGAATATAGGGCATGGATTGCACGGAGCACTGGGTATTACATTGCAAACAATGAATCATGAAACACTACATCAAAAACTAATGATATACTGTATGGCGACTAATGTAACATAATAAAAAAAGAGAAAGAATAAAACTGATTTCTTTTTGAGATAATTTTATGGGAAAATACAGAGTATTTTTTCAGTTTTTTTTCTTTAAACAAATATTTCCTTCTCATCCTAGTATCAGATAAAAGATACTAGAATACAAGAAACTATTTGGAGAAATGCATTTGGTTTTTACGATAATGTTTATAAAATCAGTGTCAGAGTTATTCAAATATATGTTTATTATTAGCTAGATGTATGTTATTAGTTTTGTTAGTGGCTTTTTTTCAGAGTTCCAAGTATTATATATAAAAAAACAGCTCTTTTTTTTTTTTTTTTTTAAAGATTTTATTTATTTATTTGACAGAGAGAAATCACAAGTAGACGTAGAGGCAGGCAGAGAGAGAGAGAGAAGGAAGCAGGCTCCCTGCTGAGCAGAGAGCCCGATGCGGGACTCGATCCCAGGACCCTGAGATCATGACCTGAGCCGAAGGCAGCGGCTTAACCCACTGAGCCACCCAGGCGCCCAAAAAAACAGCTCTTATATTCCTCAAAATAGGAACCCCTATTAAATACAGAAAAATACCCCATAGTATATAATTTGCTCAGTGTCGTCTGGTCCTGATTATATAACCATTTCCGTCATAAATTCATAACATGAAGAATTAATTGCATTCCTATTATTCTGAAATAATATGAGAATTGCTAATATTATATATTAGAAAAAGCATCAAGTTTCTTAGCCTCTCAGATCTGATGTTCTCATCAGAGAACATGTATAAAATGGAAACAATATTTGTTTTACAGAGCTGTGAGAATTTCATGAACTAGCACATAGATTACTTCATACATAGGTCACCTAATACATGTTTAGGTTTTTATTTATTTTTATAGAAATTACCCAAATTGGTTTCTACTTAAACATAGTTGTTGATTTGTAGAATTTTTCATTCTTAAATTTTGTGTTTTATGTTTTTCATTCTTTTTTTTTTTTTTTTAAAGATTTTATTTATTTATTTGACAGACAGAGATCACAAGTAGGCAGAGAGGCAGGCAGAGAGAGAGAGAGAGAGGGAAGCAGGCTTCCTGCGGAGCAGAGAGCCCGATGCGGGGCTCGATCCCAGGACCCTGAGATCATGACCCGAGCCGAAGGCAGCAGCCCAAACCACTGAGCCACCCAGGCGCCCCTATGTTTTTCATTCTTAAACTCTGTGTTTCATTCTTTAAATTCTTTGTTTATGCCTTTAGTACAATGGTATAAAATAGTATGAAAAAAAGTGAGTTAATACAAACCATAAGGATAATACCTAAAACAAGCCATCCTCCTAAATATTCTTGTTTCTATAATGGTGTCATTAAATTCCTGTTTTTATATTGTATTTATTGAAGATTTGCTTTCTTAGAAAACTTATTTCCATTATTGCAAAAACAAAGTATAAAGCTGAGTGTACATTCAAATTATCCTTTTATTAGATCACAGTTACTGTTTGTTCATAGACTGAACAAGCCTAGAAATCCTAGAATAAAATATTTTTTTAATCTAATGCCATTTTTCTTGTTTACAAGTGTCTCTTTGTTTTATAGGATTTGGAGAAGACTCTAGATGTTTTTAACATCATTTTAGCAAGGCAACAAGCACAAGTTGAGGTAATCATTTTGATGAGCTAATTGTATGTTTTAAGCATGTTACTACTATTCTTTTAAACTTGAGATCAAGAAATCTTTAGCTTCATGGGACTTGTTCAAGTAATAATAAAGGTTGATTTTCCATGCCTTCATTTAGTCTCAAGAGAAAAAAATTGGCATATTGGGGAAAAAATCCCACTAACATGAAAAAGAAAAAATTTTTAAATTTTATAAAAGAATCTGAATCCCCCCAAAGGAAGTAAATAAAAGTTGTCTGTAATCCTAGCAACATAGGATGCTGCTGTTAATGTTTTGACATACAGTCTTCCAATTTTTCTCCCTTGCTTAAGTACTAACTGACATATGCTTTTTATCCCCCAACCTTTCACTTTATCTTTGCTTTGTTTCCTTTTCCTTTTCTTCTTTCCTCTTTCCCTTCTTCTTTTTGCCCATAATTAGAATCAATTTATATTTCATAGTTTATGCTGATTTATCCCATTTGGCATATTCTACCTTGTCCACATCATTCCATCTCAATCTTATTATTCTGTAACATGACTTCTTTGGTAATTAAAAAAATAAATTTTAAGTGCAATACAACTCACGATAGAAAAGTTAGGAAGTAGAGATATACAAAGAAAGAAAATAGAAACACCTATTATCTCACACTAAAGATACCTACCATTAATATTTTTTTGTATATTCTCTTAGGTTTTTTTTTATATTCATAGATCTCCAGGAACATAATCTTGTTTTTATATTTATTTTTATTTTTTTAATTTTTAATTTTTTATAAACATATATTTTTATCCCCAGGGGTACAGGTCTGTGAATCACCAGGTTTACACACTTCACAGCATTCACCAAAGCACATATCCTCCCCAATGTCCATAATCCCACCCCCTCCTCCCAAACCCCCTCCCCCCAGCAACCCTCAGTTTCTTTTGTGAGATTAAGAGTCACTTATGGTTTGTCTCCCTCCCAATCCCATCTTGTTTCATTTATTCTTCTCCTACCCACTTAAGCCCCCATGTTGCATCACCACTTCCTCATATCAGGGAGATCATATGATAGTTGTCTTTCTCTGCTTGACTTATTTCACTAAGCATGATACGCTCTAGTTCCATCCATGTTGTCGCAAATGGCAAGATTTCATTTCTTTTGATGGCTGCATAGTATTCCATTGTGTATATATACCAATCTTGTTTTTAAATGGGACTAAAGCACTTACCTGTTCATTCATTTACTTAGTAAGTACTTGTTGAGAACCTGTTTTACTAGCATCATGGTGAAGAGCATGGACTCTGGAGTCAGCTTTGCCTACTTGTGTGATCTTAGGCTGGCTATTTAATCTCTCTGTGCCTCAGTTTCCTCATTTGTAAAATAGAATTGATTCATAATACCTACATCGTATAGGGTTGCTGTGAGAAGGGCATGATGATCCATGTAAAGCACTTGGGCTGCTGAATACCTGGAACATGATGATTACTAAATAGGTCATTTTCTTCATTATCATCATCATCATCATCATCATCATCATTTGCATTAGCAAACAGAAGTGAACAAGCAGACAAAAATCCCTCATTTACATTCTGGCAGAAGAAGGATAATAAAAATTTAAATAAAAATAAAGTAGAAAAGAATATAAAGAAGCAATATCTTACTTGCTAGGCGGTGATGATGATGATGATTGCAATTTTAAATTGGATGGTCAAGGAAAGCCTCACTAAAAAGGAAACATTTGAGCAAACACCTGAAGAAGATGAGGGAGTCACCAGAAAGTTATCTGAGGGAAAAACATACCAGGCAGAAAGAATATGGCAAGCTGGAAGGTTTGGAGGTGGGGGTTCATTCACAGAACTAAGGGAGTGGTGAGAGAGAAGAGAGTGGTGGTTAATGAGGTCAGAACAGTATAGTGGAGTAGTGAGGGTGGTACTTTGGGAGTTGGGGAGGGCGCCAGCTTGTAGAGCCTTGAAATAATTGTGTGAATTTGACTTTTACTCTGAATTTGCAGAGCCATTTGGAGAATAGAATGATATAACCCAACTTAAGTTTTAAAATGCATTCTGGCTGCTCTTTTGAAAACAGGTTGTAAAGGGAGAACAAGGGTGAAAATAGGGAGATCAGTTAGGATGCTACTGAAATATTTGAAGAGAAATAATTGTACCTTGGCTGAGAGTAGTTGCAATGGAAGTGAAGAGAAAGGGTCATATTCTGGATGTTTTTCGAACATGGAGCTAATATTTCCCAACTGGTATGGGTTATAAGAGAGAAGTTGGAGATGACTTTAAAGATTTAGGCCTGTTGCAGTTGGAAAGATGCAGTTTTCATGAAAAGAGATGGGGAAGTCTGGATAGAACAAGCTTGGGTGAGATGGAGAGATCAGGAATCCAGTTTGGGACCTGTTAAGTTTTAGGTATATTTTAGACAATGATGTGTGGAGCA
This sequence comes from Mustela nigripes, assembly GCF_022355385.1. Taxonomy (NCBI): domain Eukaryota; kingdom Metazoa; phylum Chordata; class Mammalia; order Carnivora; family Mustelidae; genus Mustela; species Mustela nigripes. The sequence continues at coordinate 41,879,405 of NC_081569.1, read as the reverse complement.
ACAGAGTAGGATCTTAGATACATGAATGTGTGGTTTAGAAGAAAAATCTGTGCTATATATATAAATTTGGGAGAGGCGAACACCTAGAAGGTATTTAAAACCATGACATTGAATGAGATCACCAAAGAAATTAGAGTAACTAGTGAAGTGTTCCAAAGACCCAAATTACTTTGTTATAGATCACAGAGATGAGAACCAACAAAGATGACCATGGAGGAGTTGCCAGAGGTATATAGTTGGGAAACTCTGTGATTGTAATCTCCTCAAAGTGAAGTGAGGAAAGAAAAAGGGAGTGATCTACTGTAACAGAAACATGATTAGTCAACTGAGCTGGGGACTGAGAATTGACTATTAGATTTACCAAAATATGGGGTATTTCAGCCATTACTTCTTTCAAATAATTTTTTTTTTTTTTTTAAGTAGGCTCCTCTTTCAGCATGGAGTCCAACACTGGGCTTGAACTCAGGACCCTGAGATCAAGACCTGAGTTGAAATCAAGAGTCAGACACTTAACTGACTAAACCACCTAGGCACCCCTCTTCAAATAATTTTTGATCAAATTTCTTTCTTCTTCCCCTTTTGGACTCTGATTTTATTCACACACAAACACACACACACACACACACACACACACACTTGACCCTTGAGCAATATAGGGATTAGGGACCCATTGCATAGTAAAAAATCTGCATATAACTTTAGACTCCCCCAAAACTAAACTACTAATAGCCTACTGTTGACCAGAAACCTTACTGGTAATATAGACAGTTGATTAATACATACTTTTATGTTATATATATTATATACTATATTTTTATAATAAAGTAAGCTAGTGAAAAGAAAATGTTAATAAATCTAGGGAAGAGAAAATACATTGACAGAATTATACATATATTTATTTTTAAAAAGTCCATGTGTAAGTTCACCTGTGTAATTCAGACCTGTGTTCAAATAATTTCTGGTCTAGATTTCTTTCTGCTTTCCTTCTTGAACTTCAATTTCATACACATACACACAAGTATGTACATCTATATGCATGTATGTAAATATATACTTATACATGAGATCTTTCAATATACCACAAGTTCCTGAGACATTGTTCCATTTTTTTCATTAATCTTTTTACTCTTTGTTTTTTTAAATGGATAATTTCTGTTGATATGCCTTCAAGTTTATACTTTTCTCTGTCATCTCCATTTTAATATTAGCCCATCCTAATTTTTATTTTAGATAATTTTTTTTAGGTCAAAAACTCCTTCTGAGTTCCTTTTTATAGTTTCCACTTCTCTGCTAAAAATTCCAATCTTTTTAGTAATTTCAAGTATCCTTCCCTTCCTATCATGTGACAAAGATAATTCAAGTAATTTCCCTTTCTATCATGTAACAAAGGTAACATCGATTCTCTGCTGGTTTTAACATCTAAGTAATCTGATTGTTGACATCTGTTAATTGTCTTTTCCCTTGAAAATGGGTCACATATCTTTTTTTTTTTTTTAACTGCATCATATCCTAGGCATTGTGATATTATGTTGTCTCTGAGTGCTTCTTATATTCTGCAAAACGTTGATATTTTGCCTTAGCACACAACCTAATGATCTTTAGTTTTGTTTTGCATTCTGTGGATCTTGGTTCAAATCTCAATTCCATATTTTCTGCCTTTGGTATGTTGGTTTAGGTCCATTTTGCACATGAATAGCACAAGAATTTGTTGGAGACTTGTGCAGGTGGGTTCATATCTCATTTCAGGTCTCTAAAGCTTTGCTGCTTTCCTTTAGGTTACTTTTATACATGGGCAGCTTGGGTTAGACTGAAATTCATGCAGGTGCATACACAGAATTAAGAGATAACCATTCTGTGACTCTTCTCCCTCTAGCATGTCCCTTGTCCCCTCCGGTTTACACGGACTCAATTTTCTCATTCCTCAGCCAAACTGTAGAATTTCTTTCAGGTATTCAGCTGCTTGTGCCTCTGCAGTGCTCCATGATTCAGGCCTGCCTCAGGATACAGCCATGTGAAGTAGTTTTCTCTAGCTGCATAATAAACTCAGTGGCTTAAAGCAATACACATTTATTTATTTATTTAAGATTTTATTTATTTTTTGGCAGTGAGATCATAAGTAGGCAGAGCAGCAGGCAGAGAGAGTGAAGCAGGCTCCTTCCTGAGCAGAGAACCCGATGTTGGACTCGATCCCAGGACCCAAGATAATGGCCTGAGCAAAGGCAGAGGCTCAACCCATTATCTCAGAGTTTCTCTGGGTCAGAAGTTCAGGTATAGCTTACCTGAGTTCTCTGCTTATGGTCTCAAAATATTGCCCTCAAGATGTTGGCTGGGACTGTAGTTTCACTTGGAGTGTCACCGATGAAAGATCTACTTTTGTTGGTGGATTTTCTGTGGAATGGAGAACTTGAGTTTCTTGCTGGCTGTTGGCCAGAGGCTGTGCTTAGCTCTTAAATTTCATATCATTTCCTTGCCAGATGGGCCTCCAGACATAGGCAGCCCACAATATGGCAACTTGTTTTTTCAAAGGGAGAGAAAGACTCCAGCAAGACAGCTGGTATAGTTTCATGTACATAATGACATACACCTTGTCACCTTTGCCATATTCTGTTGGTTAGAAACAGGCTGTAGGGCATATCCACGCTAAAAGGAAGAGGAATGCTCACGGGCAAGAATAGGAGGGAAAAGTTATGGGGTGGAAGGGGGTAGGGAGACCATGTAAAAAACAAATCAAAATAAAACATGGGAAGCTCACTCTGATGAAGGTCACTCCTCCAGGTTTTGACTCATTTCCATCATCTGCCTACTTTGCTTTTTAGAGTTTATTGTAGATATTTTTGTATTTTTAGAATTTTTAGTCATCAGCATGAAGGATGGGCTATAGAGGGCTTATGTCACCATGGAACTGAAAATTTATTTTTGGATTTAGCAATAAGGAAGTCATTTAAAAAACAATGTTTATGAGAGAATGTAGGTAGAAACTTGATAGGAATGAGAGAGAGGGGATGTAAGGGGAGAACAGGTAAATGGAGCAGTGCCTGGTGGGGGAATGTGGAGTCAAGAAATGTTTTATAATTTGCTGTTACTTCCTTTAAAAAATGTATTAGTGTAAAAAATGTATTAGTGTTTTATTTTTATGCCAATAGAATAATTTATTCAGCATTTTAAATAGCTTCTGTGCATATATCAGAATTTGTTTCCCTATTTCCCACTGGTTATATTTAAGTATAAATGAGACTTCAATGAACAGTCTTGTCTACATGCTTTCTCAAACATCTCTTGTTTTCTTTTTTTTTTTTTTAAAGATTTTATTTATTTATTTGACAGACAGAGATCACAAGTAGGCAGAGAGGCAGGCAGAGAGACAGAGAGAGGAGGAAGCAGACTCTCCTGCTGAGCAGAGAGTCCCAACGTGAGGCTCGATCCCAGGACTCTGGGATCATGACCTGAGCCGAAGGCAGAGGCTTTAAGCCACTGAGCCACCCAGGTGCCCCCATCTCTTGTTTTCTTAGAGCACCTGTGCTCCCCAAGGTACAGTTTTTGGGTCAGGGTATATGAGTATTCTAGAAGTTATTTGCTACTGCTGGGCCTTGTTCCTATGAATTAAAGGAATGATTTTCCAAAAGGAACAGATCATTTCAATCCTTCCTAAGTTGAGTTGCTTGACTTTTATTGGATGTTCTTTTTAAAAAATTTTTTTTTTCAGAGAGAGTACAAGTTGGGGATGGGGCGGAGGAGAGGCAGAGGGAGAGGGGGAGAGAGAGAGAGAGAGAAAATCTTAAGTAGGCTTCACGTTCAGCATGGAGCCCAACACAGGGCTCAGTCTCAGGACACTGAAATCATGACCTGAGCTGAAAGCAAGAGTTGGACACTTAACTGATACCCCTAATTGGGTGTTCTTAATACCAGTTACCAGGTGCTTAAAAATTGACAAAAGAGGATTGTTGAATGCTGTAGACAAAGGGATGGATATACATGAAGAAAAGGCATTTAGAGTCATCCGAGGTGAAGTTTTTTATTGCAAAAGAGAATCCACAGGGTCACAGAATTTAAAAGATAGGCAGGAACTGGCTGAGGTTATTTACCGTATAGTCTTTGCTGAACCAGGAAGGAGGTGAAGACAACAGAGAGTATTAACGTGAAAGGATTCTGTATTTCTCTTTGTATTAGGTCATATGTATTTAAAATCTATTTTTGGTCTCATGTAGATATATTTTACTTTGAAATAATTATAGATTCATAGGAAGTAAAGCAAAGATAACTCACAGAAGTCCTTAGGTACTCTTCCCTCAGTTTTCCCCAATGGTTATATCTGACATAATTATAATATTAAAATCAAGGATTAGATACTAGTACATTATGTGTATATAGTTCTAGATCAGTATACATTTTTAAATATATTTTTAAGTGATAATTGTCAAGATACAGGAAAGTTTTTCCCAGTATTTTTTATTTTGTTTTATTTTCTTCTTAGTTTGAAAATAAACTTCTTCACTGTTTGAAATTAGTATTTTTATTTTTTGTGCTTTCTAATTAATTCACTCTGTCTTTTCTCTTTATGAAGTCTTTTTAAATTTTTGAGTTTATTTTGAAATTCTTCAAAATCTGTGACATGCTAATCACAGCTTTACAAACATTTCAGTGCTAATAGTGGCTTTATCTTTTAAAATATTTAAAAAAATTTTTTTAGGAATTTAAATAGAGATTTAGGAGGGGGAAGGTGAATGTTACGTTGGTCACTACATTATCTTAATGTCTCTTATCGACATTACTTTTGAAATTTCTCTTGATTAATTCACTTTTCAAAATAAAAGTGTTCCCCTTAAAGTTTAAAAGTATATGTTATAGAATACTAAAAAGTAAAATTTTTATGTGTGATAAAAAAGATGGTAACAAAAAAATTTAGTGCCTGCTCTTTTAAAATCATTAGTTAGGGGCACCCTGGGTGGCTTAGTCAGTTAAATGTTGGATCTTGAACTCCGGGTTGTGAGTGCAAGCCCCAGGCTATGCTCCATGTTGGGGGTGAAGCCTACTTAAAAAAAAAAAAAAAAAAAAAATTTTTTTAGTTTTTAACATATTTTAAAAACCCTTTTAACTAAACTTAGAATTTTTTTTTAAAAGTAGACTCCACATCCAGCGTGGATCACTGTGTGAGGCTTGAACTCACAACCCTGAGATCAAGACCTGGGTTGATATCAAGATCCAACGCTTAACTGACTAAGCCACTGGTGTGCCCCAACATTTTTTGTTTTAAGTAATCTCTGTGCCCAATGTGGGGCTTAAACTCATGGCCCTGACATCAAGAGTCGCATGTTCTACCCATAGAGCCATCAGGCACCCCTGTTGAGTTAAAAGGTTTTTAATAAAATGTCAAATACTGTACAGCTGTTCCTGTATCTAGATTTACAGAGAACTGTTCACAAATCCATCTATTTATTAAGTCCAGTATGTAGGACAGGTTTAGGCTTGCAGGCTGAGGTTGCATTTTCTCTAAAAGAATTGTTGATAGATGTTTTAAAGCTTAAAAACCCAGATGGTATACATTTAATTGGATGCCTTTGCTGAAACAGCTCAGTTTCATCTACTCCCTGCTTGATGATCTCTCCTGTTGTTGAGGAAACTCTTATGTGGTATCTCATTGGTTCTGAAACTTGCTGCATATTAGAATCTATAGGGAATTTGTTCAAAACCGATGCCTAGAGTTCACTTCCTCAGGTTTTTTGGTGGGGCTTGGGCATTGTTGTTTTTTGTTTCTGTTTTTTTTGAAGTTTCCTGATGATTCTTAAGTGCATCAAGGACTGAACACCACTGAGTTCTGTATTGATACACAGTAAATGATTGAGCTGATTTGTCATTCACTTTCAGTTCAGAAATTCAAACAGGGCCTGAATGTATGCGCTTATCTCTGGCTTGTGACAAAAATGTCACTTTTCCTCCATGCTTATTCTTTATGTTCTCAGGCACTACTCTAGTCTCTTCCTGAATTATCAATGGTGTAATAGTGCTCTTCCATTACTACTTTTATTTTGTAAAGGATGAGCCCTTTTCATAGGTTGCATGATTTCTTTGTCCTAAAGATTAATACCTGCTATCGAACTATGTAGCCTCTATTTAAATGATAGATAGATTTGAAATTTTTTAAGCCACTTTCAGGTTTTATTATTTCTTATTTTGTTTCTTATTTCAAGTGCTTCTTCTCAGTAACACTTAACCCTTACAACTTCTTTTGTTATGGACATGATGGGGTTAGTTCCACTCAAAAAATATCTCAAAGCAAAAGACAAACACAGTAAGCACTTGGATTAATGATACTGTACCTAAGTCTGACATGAATTCCAGATATTGGTGTCTAAGAATTGATTTGCTTTTGCTGAAGCTTTGTATTTGTGAACATTTTAAAGTAGAAAGTTTAGTAGCAGGAATGAAAATGGTAGCTAACATTTTCTTGGTCTGATTTCCTGGGTATTGTCAATTCTGAGGAAAGTACTATTTTCTTCAATTTATATTAGCAAATTAAGACATAGGTTAGACAAATTGTCTAAGTTCTACTTATCATGAAAAATACCAAAAAGAACACTAATCTTCTATACCAAGAGAATAAAGGAGCTAGATGTTATTTCATATAGAATATAAAGTAATCAGATATATATTTTTTACTTAATATATTTCTGACCAATGAAAATGGGTTGGTAATCTTGACAAAGATAGTTATGGCTGAGGTATAAATGATAAAACTTTGATAGTTTTGCTCACAGATGTAGACCTCTTCCCCATTTCTTTTTTTAAAAAGATTTTATTTATCTGACAGAGAGAGATCACAAGTAGACAGGCTGGTAGAGAGAGGGAGAAGCAGGCTCCCTGCTGAGCTGAGACCCCCTGGGGCTAGATCCCAGGACCCTGAGATCATGACCAGAGCAGAAAGCAGAGGCTTTAACCCACTGAGCTACCCAGGTGCCCCCTCATTTCTTTAATATCTAGTTGTTAAAGAGAACTTACCTGGGTGCTTGGGTGGCTCAGTCGCTTAAGTATTTGCCTTTGGCTCAGGTCATGAGCCCAGGGTCCTGAGATTGAGTCCTGTCTGGCTTCCTGCTCATCCTGTTTCTCCCTCTGCTCCCCAACCCCCACCCTGCTTACACGCTCTCTCTCAAATAAAATCTTTAAAAATAAATACAATAAAGAGAACTTACTTAACTTAGTTTAAACTTCTCTTTACTAATTCAGCTCTTTTTTTTCAATTTCCCTTTTGGAGTATTTTACCTTTTGTAATATGGGGAGACTTGCAATAGGCTACGAGTTCATTACCATTTTAAAATACTATAAATTTTAAGTGGGAAAATTATTAAAGTTTACTTATTCAAGAAATGAGAAGATAGAGTCTAAATAATTTATCCCCTTTATTCTATTCATCCTCTGTTTTCTGCTTTTTAGTTATCTATATTTTAGTATTTCAAGGATTTGCAGAAAATCAAGACAGAATTTATTGAAAAGAGAATGAAATGAGATTCAAGGACTATCTGTTTTTATTTATATTTGACCCTTTTCCCATGTCATAGGTAGCAAGCCAGCAATGTATATGAATTCTGAAATATAATTGTTTTAAATTAATTAATGCTTCTGAGGGTGGAAGCATCTTTTTAGAGAACTTTTTTTTGTTCTTGTTAGAGAGAGAGACAGAGCGGGAGCACAGGCAGACAGACTGGCAGACAGAGGCAGAGGGAGAAGCAGGCTCTTGCCGAGCAAGGGGCCCGAAGTGAGACTAGATCCCAGGATGCTGGGATCATGACCTGAGCCAAAGGCAGCCACTTAACCAACTGAGCCACCCAGGCGTCCCTTTAGAGAATTTTTTATTTTATAAATCTGCAGTCTTAGTGGCTTGTTACCTTAAACATTTGGAAGATATTGCTAAAAAAAAATTCACTTGAAACTTTTAGTGTGTTTCTGTCAACATGCAGCATCATCAACATTTTATCAATAGGTGTGGAAGGTAAATTAACAGTGTAACTATATTAACGAAATCATGTTGAACACCATTTCAGAAGGCTTTCTTGACTGTTTTTAACCTAATGTACGGTTAAACAAATTAACCATTGTTTTTACCCAGCTACACCTAAAAACAAAGAGGAAATTTACTCTTTAAATAAATTAAAAAATTTTTACTTTCAGGTGGTTCGATCTGGGCAAAAATTAAGGAAAAAGTCTACTGACACAGGCGAGAAACGTGGAGGCTGGTTTAGTGGGTTTTGGGGTAAGAAGGAGTCTAAGAAAAAAGATGAAGAATCTTTGATTCCTGAAAGTAAGTTCCAAATCAGATAATTTATTGTAACTGATAAGAAAAAAATATATAAATTTATTTTATATTAGAAGTTTCACTTAATTTTTAACATACCTAGGGAGTTCTAAAGTCCTTATGTGAGACCAGAATTCTGTTAATGGTGTCTCTTTGCCTTTTCTTGATATAAGCAAATAAATACATGATGTTTGTTTTAAATAGGCAAAGAAATATATTAGAAGAGATTACCTGGGTGCTTTTGCGTTTGTGCATTTGCTTGAGCAATGACTTTTCAGGCACTTGTTAGTTTCTTTGATGTTTTTTTAAATTTTATCTGTAAAATTGAAGCAATTGATTTCTTAAAGAACTGTACTTTCTTTGTAGCTATTGATGACATTATGACTCCAGAGGAAAAAGATAAGCTCTTCACTGCTATTGGTTATAGTGAGAGCACCCACAACTTAGCTTTACCCAAGCAGGTAATTATTTTTAGGTGGTTTTAGAGGTATTTTGAATTGGATTAAATGAGTTAATGATTTTTATAAAAATCTGTCATTTGTTTCTTCTCACAAGAGTATGTAAGAAGAATTGGAGTAAATTCTTTTTTAAATGTTTGATAGAATTTACCAGTGACATTATCAGGTCCTGAGGTTTTCTTTGTCAGGAGGTTTCTGATTACTGACTCAATCTCCTTACTCATTATTGGTCTGTTCAGATTTTCTGTTTCTTCATGATTCAGTCATGGTGAATTGAACATTTCTAGAAATTTCTCCATTAGGTTGTCTAATTTGTTGGTATATAGTTATTCATAGGAGACTTTTACTATGATCCTTTGTATTTCTGTGGTTATCAGTTGTGATAGCTCCTCTTTTACGTATAATTTTATTCATTTGTCTTTCTTCCTTGCTTAGTCTAGCTAAAGGTTTGTCAGTTTAATTTTTAAAGAGCCAACTCTTGGCTTTATTAATCTTTTCTATTGTTTTTTTTAATTCTCTATTTCACCTCTAATTTTTATTATTTCCTTTCCTCTAACTTTGGGCTTTGGGATGCCTAGGAGGCTTTGTTGGTTAAGTGTCTACCTTCAGCTCAGGTCAGAATCCCAGGGTCCTGGGATGGAATGGAGCCCAGCATTTGGCTCCTTGTTCAGCAGGGAAACTGCTTCTCCCTCTGCCTACCATTCCCCCTGCTTGTGCTCTCTCTGACAAATAAATAAAATCTTTAACTTTGGGCTTAGTTTAATTCTTCTTTTTCTAGTTTCTTGAGGTGTAAACTAAATTGTTTATTTCATATCCTTCTTCTTGTTTTATGAATTTATCACTATAAACTTCCCTATTAGAAGGAAGATGCTTCTGCTCTATCTCATAAGTTTTGATGTATTGGGTTTCTTTTTTTTTATATCTCATGTTTTCTTATTTTCCTTTTGATCTATTCTTTGATACAGTGGTTGTTGAGGGGTGTGTTATTTAATTTCCACATATTAGTGAGTTTTGTAGCTTTCCTCTTTTTTTTTTTTTTAAGATTTTATTTATTTATTTATTTGTCAGAGAGAGAGAGAGAGAGAGCACAAGCAGGCTGAGTGGCAGGCAGAGGCAGAGAGAGAATCAGGTTCCCCGCTGAGCAAGGAGCCTGATGCAGGACCTGATCCCAGGACACTGGGATCATGACCTGAGCCAAAGGCTGTGGCTTAACCAACTGAGCCACCCAGGTGTTATGTGACTTTCCTCTTAATAAGTTCTTATTCCTTTGTGGTTGGGAAAGATACTTAATATAACTGACATCTTCTTGAATTTTTTTAAACTTGTTTCATTGCCCAATATATGCTCTATCCTAGGAAATGTTTCTGTGGTCTTGAGAAGAATGTTTATTCTGCTGCTGTTGAGTGGAATGTTTTGTGCATTTCTCTTAGGTCCTTTTGGCTTACAGTGTTTTAATCCATTGTTTCTTTATTGATTCTCTGTTAAGATGAGTTATCTGTTGTTGAGAATGGATTACTGAAGTCCCCAACTATTGCCATTTATTTCTTTTTTTAGTTCTACTAGTATTTGCTTTATATATTTAGGTACTGTGATGTTGGGTGCATAAGTATTTACAAATCTTATGTTTTCTTGATGAAATATATTCATCATTATATAATAACCTTCTTATTTCTTTTGACAACATTTAAAGTTTATTTTCCTGTGATATGAATATAGCTACCCTTTTTGGGGAGAGTTACTTTTTGCTTGAAATATCTTTTTCCATTTCTTCACTTTTAGTCTATGTGTGTCCTTAAACCTAAAGTGAGTGTCTTTCTTGTAGGCAGCATATCATTGGCTCCTTTTTTTTTTTTTTAAATCCACTCTGCCATTTTTTATCTTTTTATTAGAAAATTTAATCTACTTCCTTTTAAAGTAATTATTTAGGTAAGGACCTACTGTTGCCATTTCATTAATTGTTTTCTGTTTTGTGAATCTTCCTCTCTTAGTGTGTGTCTTCCTTTGTGGTTTGATGAGAATCATCTCTCTGGTTCTCTGTCCTACCTCTTTTTGACCTATCAATTTTTTGGTCAGGATTTTTATTCTCAGTGTTTTTTTTTTAACCCTCCAAAGACATCAAGCAGATGTTCTCTATATTTTGTCCAGTTTTTGAGCCAGAGGATTGGTCTGAATTAGTTTGCTTTAGTGAAAGTTGGTGAATTGAGTATTTATGTGACAAAATATTTAGTGAAGTTTCATTTATTATCTCTAAAACTAGGAGAAAATGAATTTTGAATCCTTAAAGTTGTCCTTTTTGAACAATTTTGTAATTTTGTATTGAAATTTTTAATGTTCTTTTTGAGAATATTGTATTTAGATCACTTTATAATCCAACAAATTTAAATAAGAAATTATTAAAGAAAGTACTAATTAAACTATAACAATTTTCATTCATTTCCTTTGTTTAGTATGTTGCCCATATAATGACACTGAAGCTAGTAAGCACCTCTGTCACATTAAGAGAAAACAAAAATATTCCAGAAATATTGAAAATTCAGATAATTGGCCTGGGCACCCAAGTATCTCAGAGACCAGGAGCACAAGCACTTAAGTAAGTTTTAAAAAGCTTATTATTTCAGTTTTTGTTTCTAGATAAGACTTGGCCTCCAAATAACATTATTTAGCATTAAGCAACTGATTAATAATAATTCTTTACTTTATTTTCCTCTTGTGTTGGGCCTTTTTGTATCTGAATTTGTTTTGTAATGAAGCTGTATGAGGAGTTCATCATTTATTCTACCCTCTCTTCTTTCCTTCACAAATACTTCTTGGATACTGTTAAATTTATCAGTTTGATACTATGAAGGCTAGCACAGGAATATTTAGTTTCTGTTTTTTAGAAGTTTATGCTGGCTGTTAAGAGAGCATAGCCAGAAAGTTATAAGAACTATGTAACATATGAGAAAGCTCAGAAGTGAGAAGATGCTGTAAGGTGAAATGTTGATTGCCCCTTAGGCTCAGTCGCAGAGGAGAATGGGCTAGAAGAATTGGGACTTGGGGTAGGCAAGTAGAAAGGAGTAGAAGCAGGGATGAGGGTGTTTTCAGGTGACATGAAATAGATGAGTTCCTGAGTGAAGTTAGAGTGCATTCATGTGACAGTGATTGGAAATCCTATAGTGTTTGGGTGTTGGCCAAAGTGGACTTCTCATGTGGTTGAAGAGTTAAGAGCCAAAAACCAAAACAAAATCCCAGGTTGTATGGGTAATTAAATGTCAGGCCAAAGAGTTTGGACTTTACCTCAGGTAATGGGTATAGTACTGGCTCTCAAGGGAGTTTTTTTAAAAGGAAAATTTATATTTTAACCCATTACATTACACAGCATCTTAATTATGTTACTTATTTATTTACTCACTGAATTGTAGGGTAGAAGCAAAATTAGAACATTGGTATATAACAGGCCTGAAACAGCAGGGCGTTGTACCATCACTTGTGGCTTCCATTGGCGATACTACCTCATCCTTGCTTAAAATCGAGTTTGAAACCAATCCAGAGAACAGCACTGCTGACCAGACTCTGATTGTTCAGTCTCAGCCTGTGGAGGTCATCTACGATGCTGTAAGTGCAAGGAGAAAGTCAATCTTTATTAAACCCATCTTATACTTCTGGTGTATGGTTTTCTTATTTTTCCTCTTTTAACACTTAACATTTCTTTACTTAGCAACTAAATTTAGTAATACTTTTTTTCTTGTTTTAAAAGCAGTACATGTTTAACAGTTAATTTTGCTTTTTCATATGCTGCCATTTTTTTTTTTCCTGCTCTATTTACCTATGCTTATGTTAAAGTTAAAAAAAAAAATCTAATATACTATTCAAAAAGTCTGTGTTGGAGCATTGGTTGGTGGCTGCTTTCAGCTCAGGTCATGATCCCAGGGTCCTGGGATTGAGCCCAGCCTCATGCTCCCTGCTCAGAGGAGATCCTGCCTCTCCCTCTCCCTTCGCCCCTCCCCTGCCTCCTTGCACATACGCACTCTCTCTCGCCCATCAAATAAATAAATAAAATCTTTTTTAAAAAGTCCGTTTATTGTACCAACTACTTCCAAATAGTCCTGTTCCAGTTCAGTTTTGTGTATTTTCCCTTTTCCCTAAATATCTGGACCAATTCAAATAGCTTTAGGAGTAATTAAGAGAACATATTGTTCATATGGAAAGAAAAGGATTGGCATTTAGATGTTATTGAAAATGTTAGCTCAAATTCTGTATCTGTGGTTCCATCTTTTATTCACATGCTCTTAACTCATCTCAGGCTAGCCATCAGGCTCACTAATCATTGCATCCCTTGTAAGTTTGCCCTACTCTGTTGTTGAGAACTGTGACTTTTTTTTTTCTTTCCAGTTTATAGTTTAAGTGTAGTCACAGTCAGTGTGAGGCATTATATAAAGATTCTAGGCTCATTATATTCTCTGATTTTTTAATGATTTAAATTGTAGTAAAATACATAAAATTTACCATCTTGGCAATTTTTAAGTGTATATTTTAGTAGTAAGGTCTATTGCTATATCAACATGACACCTTAGAACATACAAAGTCACATTAATGACATGCACACATTTGTTGCCTCTCTAGTAAGCTTACCTGGGCTATTCCTTTTTTTTTTTTTTTTTTTAGGTTTTTGTTGCTGTTTCCACCAGGGAGAGATGCAATAGGGCAAAGTAGTTTTGGAGGTTTCTCCTAAGTTTGGAGCCACAGTTGTTTAGAATTAAACCGAAACCTTTTAAAATTTGTAATATGGAAAGTACTGTGTATAGCTTGCTTATATTTTAAATTATTTTGCAGAAAACCATCAATGCAGTGGTTGAATTCTTTCAGTCAAATAAAGGATTAGATCTTGAGCAAATAACATCAGCTACATTAATGAAGCTGGAAGAAATTAAAGAGAGAACAGCTACAGGTAAAGAATTTATCTGCATAAACATAAAGAAACTCATAATTTTATCTATTCTAATCAAAACATTGTATTTAAAATAGTATAGGTTGCTCTTTTCTTTTTTTTTTTTTAAATTCCATGAAGCTGCTTCATGAATTACCCAAGTCAAATATACCTGCTTGACTGAATGAGGAAGAGAATAATATGGGCACAAAGATGATTCTGTCTACAATTAAGAACCTATGCCTCAGGGACGCCTGGGTGGCTCAGTGGGTTAAGCCGCTGCCTTCAGCTCAGGTCATGATCTCAGGGTCCTGGGATCGAGTCCTGCATCGGGCTCTCTGCTCAGCAGGGAGCCTGCTTCCCTCTCTCTCTCTCTCTCTGCCTGCCTCTCTGTCTACTTGTAATCTCTCTCTGTCAAATAAATAAATAAAATCTTTAAAAAAAAAAAGAACCTATACCTCAGAGTGAGCTTGAGAAGGAAACGTTCCTCCACCTCAGCTCTAAAGGAATGGTTCCTAATACTGTATACTGTGTGTAAATCTGGTTCTAAAGATTCATACTTTTATACAGGATGGTCTCTAAACTCAAGCCAAGTGCTTTTTGTGGTTGCTTAACTAAAAAATGATGAATTTTTCTCTCTCTGGATAAAATACTAGCTATGTTGGGTTTACTGTACAGTGTAATGATATGACTGTCCCCCATTGACCATACGCAGTTTCACCTTAGATGCTTAATTTTGAGACTCTAGTTTGTGAGAACTGCTCCTCCGTAATACTTTTCAAGTGATACTTGTATTCTCATTGTTAATAATATACTTAAATATTTCAACTTGACTGTCTAATCTTTTTCTATTTCTTTTAGGACTTACACACATTATTGAAACTCGGAAAGTCCTTGATTTAAGGATAAATCTGAAGCCTTCTTATCTAATACTTCCACAGACAGGTTTCCACCATGAAAAGTCAGATCTTCTCATTTTAGATTTTGGTACATTTCGGGTAAGTGTATATCCATTTCTTCCTGCCCATTTTTGCTCAGTTTGGAAGCTAGCTATATGAAAGTTTCCTGTTTTTCCCTCAGAGTTTACTTTAATTAAACTTAGACTTATTTCCTCTTAGTATTTTGTCAAGCCTAGCTTAGATTGAGTATTTTTTCTATATTTTATGGCTATTAAAAAAAAAAACAGGAAAAACCTCTAAAATTTTCTTTGGTGATAGATGATTTGATATTGAGGACTGGATTATTGCTCTGTTTTTCTAGTTGGAGAGATGTACTCCTAGTTTTCTTTCTTTCTTTTTTTCTAATTTAATTTTCTTTCAGTGTTCCAAAATTCATTGTTTATGCACCACACCCAGTGCTCCATGCAATATGTGCCCTCCTTAATACCCACCACCAGGCTCACCCAACTCCTCACTCCCCTCCCCTCCAAAACACTCAGTTTGTTTCTCAGAGTCCACAGTCTCTCATGGTTTGTCTCCCCTTCCAATTTCGCCCTAACTCACTTCTCCTCTCCATCTCCCAGTATCTTCCATGTTATTCCTTATGCTCCACAAGTAAGTGAAACCATATGATAATTGACTCTCTGCTTGACTTATTTCACTCAGCATAAATACTCCTAGTTTTCAAATACTCATAGATTTCCAGAGTTTAATTACACAGTGTTAATTATTAATTTACATATTTTTACAATAGGAAATGATACACATATTAATATATGTTTGTAATCCCACTGTCAGCAATTAAGTCGAGTAAGAGAACTCTCAGGCTTTCTGTGTTGAACACATTAGAAATCCAGGCATCTGAGAAAAAGTGAAGGTTTCAAAACATACAGTTTCAAATGGATCCTTGCTTTGTTTGAGAAGAGGAAAAAGGAAGTAGAGATTGAAGCTGAGTTCTAAGGCTCATTTATTCAGGTGATGTAATGAGAAGAAGCAACAAAACCTGTGATTACATGGTGAAGAGGTCAGGTGAAGAGGTTAGGGGTGCCGAGCCATGAGAGGCATTAACTGCTGAGAGCCAGGAAGAGTTGTATGTCTAGACAGGTTATTTGAGGTAGACAACTGTGTAACTGAAACTTTAATTAATGCAAATATGCTGAGCACCTAGTACCCAAACATATAATAGATGTATATTGAAATATTATATTCCTAATAAAAGGCTTGCAAAAATTGTCAGAAAATTAAACAGAATGTGAACTGATTAAGGACAGTGTTTTCTTTTTAGTTAGGTTTTAAGAAAACACAACAAAAATATCAGTATATTTTTCTGTTAAGAAAATTGAAGTTTTGGGGCACCTGGGTGGCTCAGTCGTTAAGCATCTGCCTTCGGCTCAGGTCATGATCCCAGGGTCCTGGGATAGAGCCTTACCTTGACTCCCTCCTAAGCAGGAAGCCTGCTTCTACCTATCCCTCTTCCCCTGCCTGTGTTCCCTCTCTCACTGTGTCTCTATCAAATAAATAAATAAAATC
The DNA here is from genome assembly GCF_022355385.1 of Mustela nigripes. NCBI lineage: Eukaryota > Metazoa > Chordata > Mammalia > Carnivora > Mustelidae > Mustela > Mustela nigripes. The sequence goes on along the minus strand of NC_081569.1, from coordinate 41,863,289 downwards.
TTTTTTAAAATATGAGGTTTCTGTCCATTTCAGCTTAACAGTAAAGATCAAGGTTTGCAGAAGACTAATAATTCATCTCTGGAAGAAATAATGGATAAAGCATATGACAAGTTTGATGTTGAAATAAAAAGTGTGCAGTTACTCTTTGCAAGATCAGGTAAGCAGTTGCTCAATTTTTAGGATCTTGAAATTATGTTGAGTAGCTTAGGTAAGTATATGCATATGTCTGCATGTATATCAACCCTGACAATATTTTGAACACATATCCTGTTGGTCACTTAAGAAAACGAAATTGGAGCCCATCAGTGCAAATCACTGCCACAGGTAGAAACAGAGATAAAAATATACCTATTCAGGGAGGCTGGGTGGCTCAGTGGGTTAATAAGCCTTTGCCTTCGGCTCAGGTAATGATCTCAGGGTCCTGGGATCAAGTCCCGCATCGGGCTCTCTGCTCAGCAGGGAGCCTACTTCTTTCTCTCTCTCGGCCTGCTTCTCTGCCTACTTGTGATCTCTGTCTGTCAAATAAATAAATAAAATCTTTAAAAATATATAGATATATAAATATTTAAAAATATACTATTCATCTGCAGGTACTTAGCACTGTTTGAATCTAGGTCCAGTCATTGCTTATTTTGTTGTGATATGACTAGGAAACTAACCAGAACGCAAAAATAGAAGTTGCCATTGGCTCAAGTTTTTCTGTCTTAGTGCTTTTGGGATGTCTCAGTGTTGTCTTTCCTTGCTGCTTTATTTGAAAATATTTTGACTATATTTGCCTAGTCATTATTTCAGTAGTATTACAACCTACTTTTGTAGATATCTGACAAGGATGGGTATAGTTTTAAAACCCTAAAAGTAGTTAATTATTTTCAAAAAGCTTTGGTGTTTTCTGTTGCTTAAGTAAAGAACACCGCTCTCCATACTTGTTTAGTTTCTAAATGCAATAATTATTTGCTAAGCATCCTTGAATATATCACTTTATGGTAGGTCATTGGAAGAAGGAACGTAACTCTGTGTACAGAGTGTATACTCTAATAGAATTGAAGAGCTATATTAAAATGTAAATACATAATGCTTTACTTAGTTTTTATATATTATGAGCCTATTAATTCTTTGAAGGGAAGAACTATTACACAGACCATTAAAACTGCCTTTTCTTTTGTATGTGTTTAATAATAATTGTTTGAGTTATAAGTGATAAAAGATGTTCAGTGACTGCTATCAGTTGAGATCTGTGTAGGATTCTGTTAGAGAAAAGTGATTATTATACTTTTTTATCATAAAATCTTATTTGATAAAACTCATTTGTATTTTAGAAGTATGTACTATATTAGTGTAATTTGCCTGAGGAACCCCAGAAACCTCTTTTTCCTCCCTCTGTCATTTTCTATTTTTTTTTCCTTTTTTTACTCCAACCACCTACCTTGATCACTAATTCCAGAATCAGGGCAAGATGTTATATAAATATTTTCCAAATAAATATTTACAATTATTTTTATATTATAGTCTTTGACTCCTATCAGTCTTGTTTTATTTTATTTAGTTTATTTTTTATTTTTGTATCATTGTTTATTTCAATCTTTTGTCAGCCATTTTGATTGTTCGGTTCCCCCATCTCATATGCTTATAAACATACTTGTATATAAAACTGTTTCTTTCCCACTTATTTTTTCCTTTGTTTTTATTCCCCATAGTAGATTATACTATATTAATATTGTGAATCACTTCATAGCCTTTAGATACATAAGCCAGATTGATAGCCTAGACATGATAGACCTAGGATTAAGATAAAGAATGTCAAATGGAGTTAGAGTAAATATGTTATTAATAACCCTCATTTTTAGAGAATGAGTGAATTTTAATTTTTTTCTTTGATGTGGATTGTATAATTTATTATAGCAAATTATTTTAGTATTCATACAGCTGTAATGGTCAATTCAATAAGAATTATTTAGTAATTAAGTGGGGAAAATGCCCACTTATTAAGAACTGTTACGCTATTGCTTCTCCGTCTTTTGGCTAAGATCAAGTGTGAACTGTTACTGCTGACTACAAAACATTTTAAAATAGGCAGTTATATTATTAACATCAATCTCACTTTTCAAAATATAGGTCATTTAACTTATATGCTGAAAGAAGTAGAAATTGGTATTTATCTAATATGTTTGCTATATTCTATTAAGTTAGAGTAATTTTTCAGAACATCTAAAAAATTAGCTTAATTTTAATTTTTTTTTTAAAGAGGAAAACTGGAAAGAGTGTCGATTTCAACATCCATCAACTATGCATATATTGCAACCCATGGATATTCATGTTGAGTTGGCCAAGGCAATGGTAGAAAAAGACATTAGAATGGCCAGGTAATGTATGAGTTTCTTTTATATTATAAAATTAGCAAGGTGACATATTTCTGTATCATTTACCGGATTTTAAAAAACTAGATTTGTGAAGGACAGAAAAAAATGATTATCGTATAGCAGAAACACATTTTTAAGAAAATGTTTATTTGAATTATGATGTATCACCTCTCTTATTCAAAAGTATCTTGACTTTTATATTATGCAAAAAGTTAGTTATCCATGTTTTTGAATGGATCAAATCCATGATTCAATATCAATAACATAAAATCTACAAAAATTAGCGATGTGGATGGAGCTAGAGAGTATTACGCTAAGCAAAATAAATCAGAGAAAGACAAATACTATATGACTTCAAATACTATATGAATATAAGAAACAAAAGATGAACATAAGGGAAAGAAAAAGAAAGGCAAACCAGAAAACAGACTCTTAACTATAGAGAATTGAGGGATAGTGGAGTGGAGGTAGATGGGGGAGATGTATTAAACCGATGGTGGATGTTAAGGAGGGCACTTGTGATGAGCACTGGGTGTTGTATGTAAGCGATGAATCACTAAACTCTATTCCTGAAACTAACATTACACTGTATGTTAACTAACTGGAATTTAAATAAAAATTTGAAACTAGAAAAAAATTAGAGGCTCTTTTGATAATGAAACCATATAAAATCTTGAAAATAATTCAAGGGAATAAAAAGTAGAAACTGAATTTTGAATTTAAGGAGATAATTATGAAATATTTATGCTGCCTTCTTAAAAACAGCCTTATTGAAATATTATTGACATTCAGTTAAGTCATCTTTTTAACTAACACAATTTGATAAGTTTTTACATACATATATATATATATCTATATATATATATATCTATGAAACCATCACTGCAGTCAAGATAATGAACACATCCATCATCCCAGGAAGTCCTTGTGTCCTTTTACATAGTTGGCCCTTGAACAGTTTTCCTCTTTAAAATTACCCCCATCCCAGTCCCACACTCGCTCACTTGAAAATCCATGTGTAACTTTTGATTTCCTTAAAACTCAACTACTAGGGCACCTGGGTGGCTCAGTGGGTTAAGCCGCTGCCTTTGGCTCAGGTCATGATCTCAGGGTCCTGGGATCGAGTCCTGCATCAGGCTC